>NC_056726.1:14569482-14641982 GCF_019279795.1 Protopterus annectens
CTAATTACATCCAGCCTGGATGGAATTATTGCACTTAGAGAAGGGGTTATCTTTAAAATTTTGTTGTAGTTTTTTTATTGCTATATGCATTTCTATATTGTTGATGCATAATAAGTCCTCTGCCAAATGTTTCAAACTTACTGTAGCACATGTAACTGTTGTTGGAGAAAGTATTTTTCATCCGAAATATATGCTAAGTATTTAGTGTCTACTCACACACATACATTCAGAAGCAAAGACAGATTCACACACATTATTTATATCACACACACACACACACACACACACACACACACACACACACACACACACACACACACACACACATACACCCAATAGGTACAGTCAGATGTCTCACTGTGATCAAATAAATGAAAAAAAATCATAACATGCAAGGTTGCAACCTCTCCTCCTATGTCTGGTAACTGTCCCTGATTTTGCCACATAACTCTGCTCTGTCTCTCACAGAATGCTTGATTTTCTGGTAAATCACTGAACATTGCGATCAGTCAATAACAGATGTTAGAGTTTCATACTTGTTACTGTTTACAAATATGTGTTGATGGACTGTCTGTTTGAAGTTACTATGAGCTAGCTTTGTCTCATGCTTATGTTTGCTGTCTCTCTCTCTCTCTCTCTCTCTCTGTCTCACGGACTCACACACGAGTACACACACACACATACGTGCACACAAATGTTATTTTTAGTGATTTTTTTTTTAATTTTACACTTGGCAAAACAACAAATCCACATTTAGTGAGCATAAAAAAATGTCTGTCTGCTTTTTAAAGTTTAAGCTTTACAGCAGCTTAATATGCAGGCATTGACTATACATTAACACCTTGTTGAAGGACATTTAAACTTTAGCATTGTCCTGTCACACTGAGCTGTTGGCTGCTGTAGTATCTGTCTCAGCCCACAGTTTGATTATTCCTACATACTCTGCTTTGCTGATAAAGATCCAAGCATTTTTTCTGCTTTCTCCTTTCCATCATGAACAAGAAATCACACTAGTCTTACAGAGCAACACTCAAAAGCTGGCATGTTCCACCATTCATTCCTGGCAACAAGGAGAATATATTTGCAAGTCACATTAGTAATTATGTCCTGTGCCCCATCTATAGTTACTCAAGGGAACAGCTTTTAGCAAATCACACCTGACAATTATGTCATTCTGTGCCCCATCTCCAGCTAATCCTCCTACACATGTACATACACACATATACACACACACACACACACACACACACACACACACACACACACACACACACACACACACACACACACACACACTTCTTATCAAATCTGTTCTGAACAAAGCAAATCTAACCAACCCAAGAGCAAGTCTTCTACCAGTACAATAATGCTATTCCTACAAAATCCAAACTTGTCCTTACAAAAGGTCGTGCTGGCCCATGGCCATTCTTTCTTCCTGGTCAAAGTATGGAAGATGCAAGCAGCAACCACTGCAGCAGTGCATGGAAATAACATGCTTTAAACTGTAATGAAAACCAATCTGAATGACCATATACAGTTTTCGTGAGGTCTTGGCTACTAGTCACTAAACTGTGCTCTAGATCGAGTTCTTTTCAGTTCTGATTGGTATAGGCCAAGTTTAAAACTAAGTTCCAGATGTTACACCCGCTGGCCTCCCTGCTTTTAGAGTTATCTGTAACAGATGTGAACCTCGCTTGTTTCTGTTCTCCTGATGAAATATGCAGTATCTAACCAGCTGCTGTCTGTCATCTGCTAAATAATTAACTGCATCAGTTTCATAATCAGCGTACTACTGACAAATGAACAACAGCTTTTGTGATCAGCTTTATGGGCAGTTAGTTACTGGGAAATGGCATCTCATCTAACTCACTGGGAAGGAAATGGAATTAAACTGGGGGAATGCCACTGCAAATTGGATATTTTAATACAATGGCATATAAAAATACATTTTAAATTATGTACAGGGAGAGATTATTCTCTGTTATACCATGAAAGGAATTCAAAATGCTTGACTTACCTGGTATGTTAATACTCAAACCCCCTTACTCAGACATGCACAATCTCTCATAAATCATGACTGACTCATTTTTTAATGTTTTCTTAACATATCTTTCACTGCCAAGAATTATTTTGCTATTCCATGCATGACATTTTGAATGTTGCTTTGAAATTTAGCAAGTCTGAGATAACTTAAACTTTCCCCTTCCTACTAAACTGAGGATGGAAAAACAGAACTGTCATGTGAATATTAATATTTTAAAATGTACTACCTTTACATAATCAAGTGCAGTTTACAGTTTACCTCCTTAACATTCTGTGGTTTCAACTTAAACGCAGCTGTGAATCTATTACATACACGGAGGCATGTGAGTCTTGTGCTCACTACTTGGAAACGTGGGGAGAACATAAAGAAACAAAAGTTTTAATTTTGTCAACATGTTACATAAGATATATTGCATAGCTCTGATGTACATTATGCATAGGATTTACTCATGGGGATGTGTTTACTTCCTCTACTCTAGTTCAAGAGTAAACCCTATGTCACCACTCATAAATCCACATATAACCTGGGAGAGGCAGCTCAGTGACTCCAGATTTAGTGATGAGCCACTTCAGTGAATATTCATAAGTTCCCCTAAGGCTGTGCAACCTCAGCAGACATATTAAGTAAGGGTGTTTAGGGAGTAAAGGATCCATCATAGGGGATATGGGGGGGGGGGTTGTTGCCAACTTTGCTCTGGAACCACTAAGACATTTTTATTAAACAGTTTTCATTGAAACAGTCCACAGATGGATCAGGACCCAAAAGAATGTATCATAACCACATAACTCTCACTACCGAGTTGTGTATTAAAGCTGTAATACATTACTGCTGATCAGTTGAGTAAATTAAGTTTTTGTTTGTTAACCAGGTAAGCCCACTAGACCCAAGTGCCTTGAGAGCACTGGACATGTTTAAAGTCTCGGAGAAACTGCAAATGATCTGTGAGGAAATCAAATTCAGGCCTTCAAGTTAAAGCAGCTCATAGTCTCAAAATCATATGCACAAAACTGCCAAACACAACAAATACGGGAAAATCAAACAAAACTGCATTGTAAACTAGAGTCAGACCAATGCAATCAGGTTTAAAGGAGTCTAGAGTAATAAACTGCAAAATGCCATCTTTATCTATCTTTCCTTATACATGTAAAGTGATTCCTTGACAATTTGTTGTGACCATCAGCCGTCTTAACATTCTGACACAGGCAAACATTATTTACCTTTTAAGAAATACCGAACAACAAGTATCTAAATTATGGCACATGGCTGACTTACTGTGAAATTCTTCTAATGGCAAATTTTGCACTGGAAAGTGTTTTGCAAAAATAATAGCAGGGCTGGCTGCTTAAACACTAAAAATCACATCTCATACCTCTGAAGTATTTCTGATTCTGCTTAACAGTTTTTATCTACTTCCCATTAAAAAAATATTTTGTGACAAACTACTGTTGTAGACATTAAATTATGCTAGACATTAAAATTTCAGACAATTTATTTTTGTATAGATGTCTTTTGTCCATGTGCCTGCAGATTATCAAGCCTCCCCCAGCAAATTTGAACCTACGTGTTCCTCTGTGCTGGAGAGTCCTCCATAACCATTGTGGTGATAGCCTTCCAGGAACATCATTCAGGTAGACAGGAGTGTTGCTTGTGTCCTTGTCATTATCATACTTATAAGGACATGTATGACATTCCTAACCATAACCAAGTGGGGGGGGGATCAAGGAAATAGCATCACAGTGGGAGTTTCTCAATGCCTTCTTTACATGGGTGCATGGTCCTGTATGTCCACTAGGAAGGCATTCACCAATTACTGAGGTGTTGAGCCTAATGCCCTTCACAGGCCACACCTTTTGCATCCAAATTCTTCCTGTGTTGGGATTGATGCATTCTGTTGCTGGCTCAATCCTACCTACTCCCCTAGGATGTCAAAGCCATTAGTCGATCTTGTGTCACCTGTGCCATAGTTAGTGCTTATCCCTGTGTGCCACTAACACTGGCAATGATATAAACTTATTATTTATCAGGAAATGCATACTAATACAAACCTTCTTACTGAACCAGTTTTGGGATGCATGGCTAGGCTTAAAAAGGCCCTTGTGGTCATTAGCCTAGTAAACACCTATGAACCTAAGTAATACCAAAATCAAAGTGTTTCCCTGATCTAGAACCTTTGTTCCTGCATTGTGACATTAGAGGTGAAGACCTACATACAGTGTCTGGCAATGAGTGCAGAGGATAAAGGCTATGAGATGTTAAGGTTTTTGTAGCCCAGGGTTTGATTCCTTGAGCCACAAAGCAAAGTGGGCTAGTGTCCACAATGCGCAACTGGACAGCATGTTGCATATTGAGTGCCATCATAAACAACAAACACTGGAAGTTACCCATAAGAAAAATGGTCATTTCAAAACCATTAAATAAAATCATTTACTACTTTAGTAACAATAAGATAAAGGTCTCTTCTAATGTAATTGAGACAAAACAGTTTTCTCAGCAATGCTTCATTGATATGCATAATTTTCAGCAAAATAATACAGGCCCCAAAATCTACAGTTATTAAAAGTTACAGTGCAACAATTATAATGTGTAAGCAACGCAGATTATACACGTGGTAAATGCAGATATGATCAGATGGGCATAAACCAACAGCAGGTGCAGATAAATCATTGCATTGACACTGAGCAAGTGACTATTGCTATGGAACAAATTATCATACATCTTGCTGTTTGAGTGACAGCAGTGACACCATCTACATTATGAAAGGCTTGATCACTGCAAAATATATAAACTGCTACAGGTTCTGGCTTGATTCATATGAAATAAATGCAACAAAATGACCTTACACTTTTAGACTGTGTAATACACAGTGGTAATGCTTATTTTGGGACTAGTGCCTCTTCTTTTTTCATTATGCCAGTAAAGTGTCTAATTATTTTAATTAAAAAAATTGCATGTGTGTGTGCATATGTGTGTGTGTGTTTTTCAGTATTAAAACACTGTATTCACCGTAAATCTCACTATACAAGCTTTATCGTGTTGTTTAGAAAAAATGTGGTCAAAATGGTATGCATAAGGTAGAGGTCAGCATGGTTTTTGTTATCATTTCTGTGCTATAGAAATCATTTCACAGTAAATCTCTGAAAACCAAGAAAGATCACATGAATGTCTGGCTAGCTTTATAGTAATATTTTCCAGGTGCAGGCTTTTATTGTTACCATATGACCATGGATGCCTGAATGACAAAAACAACAGTAATGTAATACTATACCTGGTAAATTAAATGAATTACTTTTTTTTTTTGTTAATACGTTTTACACAGTAAAACTCTGGCATAAAACAAAATTGGTCTGATCTGCCACTTTTGCCTGTGGGATTTGATGCCTTATTACAACAACATATAATTATATAATTAAAAAAAGGACCAAGACACAGTTTTTATGATTTTACTAAGTCTGAGCATTTAAAGAATGCAAAACCATATGTGCAGTATTAAAGCAATTTCTTAACAGCTTCTGTCTACCTACTACAGTGAATCCAGAAACTGTAATCTGTCAAAACATCTTTGTTAAGTTCCACAACTTCTGTTACAATACTGTTTTTTTTTTTTTATTAGAGAACTGTGTAGTTCATCCTTGTCACTAAGTGTCTCTGGTTGTATCCTATACTGCAGATAAATTCTCAACCAGTCAAGCACATGCAAGGCAAGCAATTTGCAGTCATCTATGACAGGTCATATAGGCTAATAACGACTACTGACCCTGCCTTTACACCATGAAGTCGGTATCTCCCATGTAATAATGACTACTGACCCTGCCTTTACACCATGAAGTCGGTATCTCCCACGTAATAATGACTACTGACCCTGCCTTTACAACATGAAGTCGGTATCTCCCATGTAGTAACGACTACTGACCCTGCCTTTACACCATGAAGTCGGTATCTCCCATGTAATAACGACTACTGACCCTGCCTTTACACCATGAAGTCGGTATCTCCCATGTAATAACGACTACTGACCCTGCCTTTACACCGTAAAGTCGGTATCTCCCATGTAATAATGACTACTGACCCTGCCTTTACACCATGAAGTCGGTATCATGAACAGTTATCCTTTCTTAAAAACGCTGTATATTTAATAACAGTTACAAATGTTAGTGGCTGTCACTATCAAAATGTCTGTAGTTAAAGTACTTGCTACTAAGGTATACCATATTCAGACTATTTTAATGTAGTTTTTAGATATTTTAAATACAGTATGATTTGTAATAAAAACAGGTGCCCCACATACCTCTCAACCTTTTAACACAATAAATCTAGACAAAGCCTCACATAATGGGGAGACAAAGGCCCAAAAGTAGGGACACATTTGAAATATTGCTCGTATAAACTTAGAAAGTTGCTAGAATAACAGGATTTGTGTTAGCATGCATTTTTCTGAAGGATATGAAGTTTGAAACTCAAATGCGTGTCATTATATACTGGCTTTAATCCTTAGATCATCCCAGTGATTTGTCAAAAAAACACAATTTTTATGAGGAACATACCAAAAATATGAGGCAATAATCTGGACATTCTGTGAAAATCTGTACAGTTGAGAGGTATGGACTGCCCCAATAAATCATCCATTTATGTTATTTATTTATTCTTAATAAGGTTAATATGCTGGTTATAATTGACCTTTTTTAGATATGTTACAGACTACATCATTCTTTTATTTATTCTTTCATTTGTTTTACCTTTGCTGGTAGGGAACATTTCATTAGGCAAAAAGCTCCCTTTCATCAGAGGCCTGGAGATAAAAGCTCCATACGTATATTAATCTGCATAGACTATTAGCACAATAAATGTACATGTGGTAACAAATTACATATAGTCTGGTCAACCCAAAGGAGAACAGGTTTCATATTTATACAGCACACTTGAAAAGCCCAGTTCTACATGGCATTACTAAAAACAAAAAATATTTTTTACACTTTACAAAAGTATTACATATGATGCTGCTAGAAGAAAGGTGTGCAGTGGACTACTTTGGATAATACCTTGTGCTACAGACAGAGCTACATATGATTTATGGTCCTGATTTTTAGATGTGCTGTATGGTGGGCTACCAGGCAGTACTGTATGGTATGACTAATATTTATGTGTTATTCGTGTCTAGGCAAGATTCTTATTTAATAGTATATGAGGGATTGGAGAGTGGGAAACTAGTGGGTTTCAGATAATAGTTTTGTTAAGTAAGAAGACAGAGTACTACAAGGAGGGTAGGCAGACAGGAGGTAAGGTGGTAGAGTTTGTGATTACATCTGAGTTAACGATATGAGTATTTTCCAAACTAAAGGAAAGTTACTGCATTGTGACTCACAGGCTATGCTGGAGACGAGTATAAGCAAAGCCAGGACTTGGTCTTTATTGTTTCATGTTGAATATGAAGGGTATGAGCTGGTATATTTGTTGTGGGGGAAGGGGTACATTGTTCCAGAATTCTGATACACAGATGGATTATAGTGCGTCACCAGCAGTACTGTTTGATTTTGTGATGTGTAGTAGAAGTTTTACACTGCAGCAAAGTTCCCTAGGTGGATAGTACAGCCAAATGGGGTTCCTTAGGGATGGGCAGTTGTCTCATTTGTTGATGAGAGTATTGTGCTACAAGTAGCTGAGTAGAGATTAGGTGATACACAAGTTCCATCTGCTCCAGATGTCTTAGGGCAGTACAGTGATGGGACATAAATGTGGCACTGGCAGCAAATCTAGCTACCTTATTGTAATATGTTTGCAGAATAGTGAGCACTGGGGATTCATATAGTAGTGTGGATAGCAGGTAGGCTGATTCTACAGTTTTCCTGGCTGCATATGTGAGGTAGGCTTTGGACAGATAAAGAAGGCCCTGTTTTTAGTATTTTTTTTGATGACTTTGTGCATGTGTTACTTGAGATTATTGTCAATGGCAACGCTAAGCAATTTTGTGCGGGTTATATTTTCAATATTTGTGTTGTCAGCTGAGGTGATGGTGAAAGTGTCTTTCAGACTGCATTACTGCTTGGGTAGCAATAGCATTAGTTTACTTTTCATTGGGTTCAGGAGAAGGTTAGAACTGCTTAGCAAGGAATCTGTGAAGGAAAAAGAAACTTAGACTAAAATGTTGATGGTACGTTTCATAAAGACAGGGTAGTGGGGTTTGGAGGGGCTGAGAGTGTGTGTGTGTGTGTTAGGGTCAGGGACAGGTTTTCTATTTTCTATGTTTGCTTGAAAGTGTGTGTGTGTTTTAGGTTTAGGGTTGGGGTTAGGGTTAGGGAGATGGGGTAGTGGAAGTAGAGATAGTCCCAGCATGACACCCTGACAGCTAGTTTCATCTGTAGCACCCTGTATCCCATTCATCCTTCACCTTCAAGTGAAAAAAAATAAAAATCTGCAAACTGCAGGATGCCTTTTTCGCTTACACACAGTTTGGCCAGATACATGACTCCTTGCTCCTATCCCAAGCTCTTCAACAGAAGAGCCAAAAAAAGGCCTGATCCTCCTAATGGCACACAAACTAGGTGGACAGATTCATGTCCCCTCCCTCATGCCCCCAGCTCTTTAATGGAAGAGCAAAAAAAGTTCACAATCAGGTACCTGGGGGTCCTGAAATGCAGGAGCCAATCAGGTCCGATTTCTGCACCTTGCCCCAGTTCCTCCTTCCTAACATAGCAACAACAAAAATAAATAAATAAATAAATAAATGCATTCAATATTTTTTCTTTTAAATGGTAGCAAGCAGTTGCTATAGTTTATACCCCACACAAAACACTATAGTACTCAGGTTTTAGTTTAAGAAATATTATTTTTCTTTTTACTTTTAAACTAAGCAAACTGTTTGCTACACTGTAGCAAGCAGTTTCTACAGACAGTAGACCACACACATGGTGTGCTACAGTTTTTTTTCTACAAATATATATTCTTTTAACTTTTAATTGTAACAAACTGCTTGCTACAATGTAGCAAGCAGTTGCAACAGTTTAGACCACACGGGGAGTCTACAACATTCAGGTATGATTGTAAATGCAATGCTGGCTTTTAAAAGCTTGTATCCATTTAAGAGTGATTGGGATCAGATGGTCACCCCCAACACTTTGCATCCAGGGCAGTTGCACCCTTTGCCCTTCCTGGCTATGCTACTGGATATAGTGTTGGAAGTGTGTCTATTTGTGTGACCAAGTCTGTCTTATATAAATTTATGATGTAGGGCTGTGGTTGGTGGGGCAGGGTTAGGATTAGCACTCATTACCAAGGTGGGCAGAAAAGATGATGGGGAACTATCACAACCAGATTATTTCACATAAGCAGAATGCAAAAGTTGTGGTAGTGGGGAACAAAATACTTGGATGAATCCTCAGGATGGCAAACTTCAGAGGCAAAGAAGTAATGCTCCCCCAAAGCTCAACCAGGCTGTAGTCAGACCATATTTTAAGTACTATATATACATCAGGCTGCTGGAAGGAGTCCAGAAAAAATCATTACAAGATCTAGGATGGATGAAAAAGGGTAGGGATCCTCACACTAGACCAAGAAGAGTTGGAGTTGTGACACAGATGTACAAAATTATAACAAAATGATTAAAAAAATCACCCTGAACAGCAAGGATGGAGGAGGAGAACAGGTTAAAGACAGTAGCTTGTAGGGACAGACTACTTCTTTATGGATCGGACTGTCAACTAATGGAATAGGCTACCACAGTAGGTTATACAGTGGATTTATGATCAGGAAGGCATGGAAAAGATAAAGAAACAAAAGAAGGAACACAGTACCTCGACTGCCTTAGTATCCTTT
This sequence comes from Protopterus annectens, assembly GCF_019279795.1. Classification (NCBI taxonomy): domain Eukaryota; kingdom Metazoa; phylum Chordata; order Ceratodontiformes; family Protopteridae; genus Protopterus; species Protopterus annectens. The sequence goes on from NC_056726.1 coordinate 14,579,333, forward strand.
ACTCAAAAGGCTGCAGAAGCTAGGGACAGCAACCTCCTCGTCTCCTGTCTATTCCTTGATCTCTCTAAAGCCTTTGACACTGTGTCCCATCCCATGCTTCTTAACAACTCTCAGACCTAAACCTCTCCCCTTCTACTCTTGGCTGGTTCCAATCCTACCCTACTGGTAGAAAACTAGCTGTTAGATGGCAGCAGGCCTTCTCACCCTTCCTTGCTGTTCAAACAGGAGTACCCCAAGGCTCCATACTTGGACCGCTCCTTTTCAACATTTTTACCAACAACCTACATTCATCCTGCAGTCTCTCATCTGTAATACAATATGCCGACTACTCTACTCTCTTATCTATCTCCAATACTATCTCTAAATTACACACACTAACACAGAATTCCTTTATCTCTGTTGAAAAATGGTTCAAAAGCAATCAATTAATTCTTAACCCTAAGAAAACTCAACTCCTTCTCTTCCTACCTCAGACACTCTCTCACCTTAAATCCAATTGTTCTCTTTCCTCCCTAGATGGCACCACTATCTCCCCTGCCTCACACCAAACTCCTTGAGGTAATAACTGATGACCGACTAAAATTACAACAGGCCATCAAAAAAAAAAAAAAAAAACCATCAAAAACTTGGACTACTTTATAGGAACAAAAAATTCTTCTCTACTGCCACTAAACTCACTCTTGTGCAGGCATTTCTCTTACCTAGTCTTCTATACACTTCCCCCATCCTTACCAATATCCAAACTACCTTAATGCAGAAACTAGAACAAACATACAACAAAATTGCCAGATTTATTCTAAACCAACCACTCTCTTCACATCACTGCCTCTCACTAAACAAACTTCAGCGGCTTGAAGTTCTGCACCTTCTCCTACAATCACAACTCCACATTACCTTTTCCATACTCAACAACCCCACTGCCTGCCCTGTTCTCGCCTCCCATGTTACTCTCTACTCCCCCCGTCTGGCCTCTCCAGAGTGCTGATCAGTATCTTCTCTCAGTTTATAAACCCAAAAGGAATATTGGCAAACTACTTTACAAACATTCTGTCTCACTAAATTGAAACAAACTCCCTCTCCATATTAGATCCAACCTTTCCTTTCTCAGTTTTAAAAAGGAGCTTAAATCCCACCTACTAAACTTGAAATTATGCCATTGCCTTAACCACACGTAGTCTTAGTCTGACCTGCTGTATAACCTGTTGCATCTCTTAACTTTCTTTCTCTTTTAGTAACTTCTGCTTAAACTAACCTCCTAAACCCTCAGCTCTACTTCTATAGCCCTCATCTTTCTCTCCCCCTCCCATTCTCCACACTATTTACCCACACTTCCTATCAATGTCTACACATTGTCCTTCTATTGAACAATTTATCGTTTTGTTTTTACTCTCATATGTAGTACATTTTGACCATTGCAATCAGTGCAACCCTTAATGTTCATAATTTTTTTCTTTTGTTTTTCTCTTTATAATTAATTTCGCATTTGCATTGTTGTTTTTAATAGTTTTTGTCCCGTATGTTTACCTTTGCTAATGTTTGCTGGGGCTCTTTCCCCTTCGGTCTCCACTGAAAATGGGTTGCTTACTATCAGTGCAATGCAAATAGCTAATAACCTCTTCTTTTTACAATTATTTTGTATTGTGATTGCTGTTTAATATTTGTATATTGTCACTTTATCTTTACTTATGTTTGCTGGGGCTTTTCCCCTCGGGTCTCCACTGAAAATGGGTTTGTTTTCAAACTCAATTGGACTAACTTGGTTAACAAATGTGAAATAAAATAAAATAAAATAAATAAGTAAATAAACAGATGAATGAGCAGACAAAGAATGTTAAACTTAAGCAGCAGACTGGCCAGGTTATTCTGTCTTCTTATGGCATTAAACATGCAATGTAATGTAACCTGTATATGCCACAAAGTACAGATTTGATTATCAGACCTAGATATTGTAACATATGTCTACAACTTTAATATGTTGGTATTTCTGGCTTGTATCAAACATAAGAATATGTACCATGTGACCACCGGAGCTGACGTTTGAAATACATGCTGATGAAGATGGCCGCACGAAGCTGGTCTCCATCTCATTATTTACGCTATTCTAAACAATCAAATGTTGCATGGTGTCAGACAGCACCATATTGTACAAGAATAAAGCCATGACTATGGACCAGGTGACTGGGTTTGGGAAGATGCTTGGATGACTGAGGCACTGATAGGGGAGAATGGTTATGTCCATCAGGGGTGGGGGATGCACACGTGGCAGACTGATACAGTCTGATTTCTATAACGTAGACTGCGGAAAAGACTGTGGATGTCAGACCTTTGCAGAAGTGAGGGGCAAATCAATGCTGAAACCAAATGTATGTGCCACCTTTGGGGTGTGCTCAGTAGGCAGGGAAGAAATAAAAGGAAACACCACCAGACAGCAGTATGATACTCCATCAGCATCCTTGATCTCCTTACCAGCCCTAGACATGGGTCAGGTATAGTCCAGGGGACGATATGTTTAGTCTGATTGACCCTCTGGATGAGAACAGGAACTGGGGCTAGCTGATGGTCAGCTGTAGGGAGTCAAAATTACAGGCACAAAATGTGAAATGGTGTCAGACGTAATGACAATAAGTCACTTCATCTTTTAATTAATAAATATTTCAACCTCTTTCTTAAGGGTTATTTTACTGAGAATTGGAAGCCATTGATCAAAACATTCCTTTTCCTTGCATATAAAAGAAGAATACTGGGGAAGCATCACAAGGTACAGTATGCTACATCACAGGGGGAACCCCTGCAGCTATATAATATGCTCAAGTTCTAAGAAGTAAGACAGAACATTGCAGTAACAATGATTCAGGGCTACTGTGAACCAAGAAAAATATATATCATTTGTTTTTCATAATGGCACAAAGTCTCACTAAATTTATTGGTGTTCAGACCTCTAAATTAAAAAAACTGAGACAAGGGCTGGTTTGGTGATTCATTAGTATGAAATAGATCTATCTGGTGTCAGAAATGATCAGACATGACAAATTACTGTTAGAATCTGATTTACCTTTATATAAAGTGACTGATGTGTGTAGATGTCATCACAATTAAAAATGCTCACTGAAAACTTTGCTAAACATATAATTGCTTATGATATAGATAAACAGAAAATGAATAAATGAAGTATAAAAGGAATGGAGAATACCCTGGCAAACATGACAAACAAGAGAAACATTCTGCAGAAACCCATGCAGTAACTATGCCCGCCCCTCAGCCTGCCTCTGGGCCCATCTCATTTGCTCACTCAACTGAGTGCAGTGAGATCATATTCTGATTTCAGGCACTCCTACTGTGTACAAAGAGAGCATCTGGGAAACAGACAAAAAAAAATTAAGCTTATTTCCTGCCTTTCCTGTTAAGTGGTATAGACTATTTGTAGGCTTCTGAGCCCCCAAGCCCTTCGGTGTTTGAGGGAAGCCTTCTAGCTTGTTTTTTTTCTTATAACTAGCCAGTTTTCTAGTTTCAGCACTCAAATCTGTTTCTTTGATCTCAGCACTTGTTCAGATAAAAAAAAAAAAAAATTTATCTGCTTTTACTGTACTTGTGTTTCTACCTACTTCATTTTACTTTTGCATCATCTTAAAAATACTCAGTTGTATTTATTACTGCTTGGTGTAACTCATTCTAAGCCTCTTGGTTTAAACACTTGGGCTTCGGACCAGTTGTTTTGCACTGAGAGGGTTTGTGGTCTGCACTGTTGTGGCAGAACAGGTAGCTTACATCCTTCTAGGTTGGGAACTGCTGATTGAGGGCTCAGTGTCTGTTATTCTAAAAGTGTATTAATTCTGGTTTAAGCACTTGGGCTTTCAGGCCAGTTATTTTACATTAAGAGGGTTTATGGTCTGCACTCTTGTGGGAGGAGAGGCTGGACTCTGCCCTTCTGAGCTGGGAATTTCTGGTTAAAGGCTTATAGTGCATGCATATCTGAACTGCTTCTTACCGGTTGGTGCGCCTTGTTTGCTGTGGCATAGACTGGATTCGGGCCTGCTGGATCTAGCTTTGTTTGTGTAACTTGAGCACTAATCCAGACATTCTCTAAAGTATTCAATTGTATTTATTACTGCTTGGTTGTAACTTGATTAAAGTGTAGCTATCATTCTAAGTCTTTTGGATTAAGCACTTGGGCTTCAGACCAGTTGTTTTACATTAGGAAGGTTTGTGGCAAGCACTGTGGTGGCAGGACAGGTAGCTTTCATCCTTCTAAGTTGGGAACTGCTGATTGAGAGCCCAGTGTCCAAGGGTATTAGTTCTGGTTTAGGCACTTGGGCTTCAGGCCAGTTATTTTACATTAAGAAGGTTCGTGGTCTGCACTCTTGTGGGAGAAGAGGCTGGACTCTGCCCTTCTGAGCTGGGAATTTCTGGTTAAAGGTTTATAGTGCCTGAATATTTGAACTGTATCTTACTGAAATTGGTACACCTTGTTTGCTCTAGCATAGACTAGATCCAGGCCTGCTGAATCTAGCTTTGTTTATATGCTTGTTGTTTGTTTGCTTGTTATTTCCTGGAAGCTAATTCCACCTAATACGCTTCTCAGCGCTTCTGTGGATCACTAGTGATATCTGCATTGCTTACTGTACTAGTTCCTTGTTTCACTTGAAAGAAAGTTACTGTTTGTCGTTTTTGCATTTAGTTACTTGTAACACATTGCACTCAAGTTACCTGGCACTTGCTCACTATAGCAATTATATAAGTCAGCACTAAAAATTAAAAGCACTACACCCTCACTCCCCACTGGCCCTTGTTTTCAATTATTAAGGAATTCCCAATATTATTCTAGCATGTCCCAAGGTCAGTTGTCAATCTCCTCTCCGGTCCAGCTGGTGAATCTGGGAATCTTGAGGCAATGTTATAACTGCCTTATGTACACAGACAACCCTCTCCTCCTCCCACATAACACAAATACTTGCGAGATGCAGCTATTTAGCCAAACTGGTGGCTGTGCTCTCTCAACTCAGGACTAGCAAGACCAGACAGGAGGAGAAGGCAACTACACACACCACAAAACCAGCCTCACATAATGCTACCACACCACTGAATCAAACACATAAACACACAAAGACATACTCGGAGGCTCTGAGTAAAAATTTTCCTAAACAGCAGAGGCCTCCAAAGCAGACACCCAAACAACTGCTACCTCAAGACACCCCACAAGCAACACATAAACCACAAAAGCAGTGTGCAAAGCAGTCACAGCCCTTAACGCCAAATACAACACCAAACATACTTGTCATAGGTGACTCCATAGTCAGACACACTGATGTCCCACTCACCAGGCTGAACAAGGAGAGGGTCACAGTAAGCTGCCTATTGGGCGCTAGAATCCGCCACATAACACAAGCACTCAGGTCACTCCACGGCAAGTACAAATATGACACAGTCATTGTCCATGCTGGTGTGAACAACCTGAGACGTACCTCCCTGGACTACATGAAAAGAGACATAGAGGAGCTCTCTGATTATGTAGCCCAGGCAGGTATGACCCTGACCCTGAGCAGTATCCTTCCTTCACCAAGAATGATGCCACAATATAGAGACAAGATGATCAGCTTTAACAATTGGCTTAATGTCTGGTGTCATTCAAAGGGGTCCAGTGTCTGTCTGCCTGGGATGACATGCTTGACAAGCCACGCTGCTTTGCAAGGGACGGCTTGCACCTGTCACCCTGGGATTCCGGATATTGGCTAAGGCTCTTGCCTCCTATAGTGCCTTTTTAGGCAAGGCTCAAATTCTAAACCTACCACCCTAGAAAACAAAATGGGAAGAAACTGAGGGTAATGCTGCTCAATGCCAGAAGTCTAAATCTCAAAATGCATGCACTTTCGAGGCCCTTCTCAGTATGGAGAACATCGATGTCTGTGCTGTAACTGAAACCTGGTTCAAGGCTCCTGAGAGCACCCCGGCACTATTAGGTTTTACCTCATATCATGCGTTCCGCCCCAAAACCCGGACCACACCACAAAGGAGGAGGTGTATCCATATTCATAAAGGATACCCACACCTCCAGGTTGGTGGCAACGCAGTTTCGGAAACCATCCAGGTGCAACTAACCATAGGCAAAACTGCTCTACAAATTGTAGCATGCTACAGGCCACCCTCTCAAACTCAGGAACCCCACACAGCCTTCCTGAAGACACTGGAGGGTATAAATGTATCTCCAAACACCATCATATTGGGTGACTTCAACTACCGAATATAGACTGGGAACATTACTCAAGCCCTAACTTTCTAGCCCAACGGTTCCTGGAGTTCATAAATTCAAATGCCATGGAACAGCTAGTCACTGTTCCCACGAGAGGAGAAAATATACTAGATCTCATTATCACAAACATGGGGACAAAATGCTCCACACCGGAAGTATATCCCTCATTGGTGAGATCTGATCATAAACTAATCTCACTGGAAATCCACATCCCGCCCCCACCCCAAACAAAAAAGACCACAGTGAAGAACTTCCTAAAGCAAACTTCACACTACTCAAAACTGGTGTGGTATCCTTCAAGGCCCCTGAGCCAGTGGAAACCACAACCCAAGCTGCGGAAGCCCTTACAAATGCCTTCTATGAACACCTCCAGGACTGCATGGGTCAGGCAATCCCAAATAAAACCAAGACTCTTTCCACAAAGGGCAAACGTCCAGTCTGGTGGACCCCAGCCATTAACAAACTTTACAATAAGAGGAGAAAGCTATTACATGATAGAACAAAATCCATAAAAGGGAAGTCACCCTGATCATTATTAGTAAAAAATACGAGCACTCATAAAATCAACTAAGGCCAATTTTGAGAGAAAAATTGCCATGGATTCAAAGGACAATCATAAGGCCTTTTTCAGCTATGTTAGGAACCTGGGTGGAAACTCCCAGATATGCTCAGAATTAGCCCAAAATGATACAAAATCACTGAACCCACAGACATTGCCAACATACTGGCAGACAGGTTCAGTGCAAACTTCACCCCTCTCCCCTAAAGGAGAGATAACTATCCCAGCAGAGTGTAGCCTCCCAGACATCTCAAATGCGCAGGTGAAAGCTGCTCTCTCTAAAGCTAAAAACACAGCATCAATGGGACGGATGGTGTCCCGGCTGTGTGCTACCGAGCTAAATGAGGAATTAAACCCGCACATAAGGCAGCTGTTTAATCTCAGCCTTACCACAGGATACGTGCCCAAGGAGTGGCGTCGGCAACTGTGGTCCCACTCCCAAAGGCGGTGCCTCTACGGACCCTGGTAATTACCCCCATAAGCTTAACAAGTCTAGTCTGCAAAGCTATGGAGAGTATCATAATGGAGCCCATAAACAAAGATATAGGGGACTTGCAGACATTGGACCCGACACAGTTTGGCATAGTCAAGGGCAGATCTTGCCTTTTGAACTTGGTCGACTTCTTGAAACAGTCACCAAGGCCATTGATGAGGGAAAGGCAGTCCATACAGCCTACCTTGACCTTGCAAAGGCCTTCGACACAATACCCACTAGCAATTATATAAGTCAGCACTAAAATTAAAAGCACTACACCCTCACTCCCCACTGGCCCTTGTTTTCAATTATTAAGGAATTCCCAATATTATTCTAGCATGTCCCAAGGTCAGTTGTCAATCTCCTCTCCGGTCCAGCTGGTGAATCTGGGAATCTTGAGGCAATGTTATAACTGCCTTATGTACACAGACAACCCTCTCCTCCTCCCACATAACACAAATACTTGCGAGAGATGCAGCTATTTAGCCAAACTGGAGGCTGAGCTCTCTCAACTCAGGACTAGCAAGACCAGACAGGAGGAGAAGGCAACTACACACACCACAAAACCAGCCTCACATAATGCTACCACACCACTGAATCAAACACATAAACACACAAAGACATACTCGGAGGCTCTGAGTAAAAATTTACCTAAACAGCAGAGGCCTCCAAAGCAGACACCCAAACAACTGCTACCTCAAGACACCCCACAAGCAACACATAAACCACAAAAGCAGTGTGCAAAGCAGTCACAGCCCTTAACGCCAAATACAACACCAAACATACTTGTCATAGGTGACTCCATAGTCAGACACACTGATGTCCCACTCACCAGGCTGAACAAGGAGAGGGTCACAGTAAGCTGCCTATTGGGCGCTAGAATCCGCCGCATAACACAAGCACTCAGGTCACTCCACGGCAAGTACAAATATGACACAGTCATTGTCCATGCTGGTGTGAACAACCTGAGACGTACCTCCCTGGACTACATGAAAAGAGACATAGAGGAGCTCTCTGATTATGTAGCCCAGGCAGGTATGACCCTGACCCTGAGCAGTATCCTTCCTTCACCAAGAATGATGCCACAATATAGAGACAAGATGATCAGCTTTAACAATTGGCTTAATGTCTGGTGTCATTCAAAGGGGATCCAGTGTCTGTCTGCCTGGGATGACATGCTTGACAAGCCACGCTGCTTTGCAAGGGACGGCTTGCACCTGTCACCCCTGGGATTCCGGATATTGGCTAAGGCTCTTGCCTCCCCTATAGTGCCTTTTTTAGGCAAGGCTCAAATTCTAAACCTACCACCCTAGAAAACAAAAATGGGAAGAAACTGAGGGTAATGCTGCTCAATGCCAGAAGTCTAAATCTCAAAATGCATGCACTCGAGGCCCTTCTCAGTATGGAGAACATCGATGTCTGTGCTGTAACTGAAACCTGGTTCAAGGCTCCTGAGAGCACCCCGGCACTATTAGGTTTTACCTCATATCATGCGTTCCGGCCCCAAAACCCGGACCACACCACAAAAGGAGGAGGTGTATCCATATTCATAAAGGATACCCACACCTCCAGGTTGGTGGCAACGCACGAAGTTTCGGAAACCATCCAGGTGCAACTAACCATAGGCAAAACTGCTCTACAAATTGTAGCATGCTACAGGCCACCCTCTCAAACTCAGGAACCCCACACAGCCTTCCTGAAGACACTGGAGGGTATAAATGTATCTCCAAACACCATCATATTGGGTGACTTCAACTACCGAATATAGACTGGGAACATTACTCAAGCCCTAACTTTCTAGCCCAACGGTTCCTGGAGTTCATAAATTCAAATGCCATGGAACAGCTAGTCACTGTTCCCACGAGAGGAGAAAATATACTAGAGCTCATTATCACAAACATGGGGACAAAATGCTCCACACCGGAAGTATATCCCTCATTGGTGAGATCTGATCATAAACTAATCTCACTGGAAATCCACATCCCCCACCCCAAACAAAAAAGACCACAGTGAAGAACTTCCTAAAGCAAACTTCACACTACTCAAAACTGGTGTGGTATCCTTCAAGGCCCCTGAGCCAGTGGAAACCACAACCCAAGCTGGAAGCCCTTACAAATGCCTTCTATGAACACCTCCAGGACTGCATGGGTCAGGCAATCCCAAATAAAACCAAGACTCTTTCCACAAAGGGCAAACGTCCAGTCTGGTGGACCCCAGCCATTAACAAACTTTACAATAAGAGGAGAAAGCTATTACATGATAGAACAAAATCCATAAAAGGGAAGTCACCCCTGATCATTATTAGTAAAAAATACGAGCACTCATAAAATCAACTAAGGCCAATTTTGAGAGAAAAATTGCCATGGATTCAAAGGACAATCATAAGGCCTTTTTCAGCTATGTTAGGAACCTGGGTGGAAACTCCCAGATATGCTCAGAATTAGCCCAAAATGATACAAAAATCACTGAACCCACAGACATTGCCAACATACTGGCAGACAGGTTCAGTGCAAACTTCACCCCTCTCCCCCATAAAGGAGAGATAACTATCCCAGCAGAGTGTAGCCTCCCAGACATCTCAAATGCGCAGGTGAAAGCTGCTCTCTCTAAAGCTAAAAACACAGCATCAATGGGACGGATGGTGTCCCGGCTGTGTGCTACACGAGCTAAATGAGGAATTAAACCCGCACATAAGGCAGCTGTTTAATCTCAGCCTTACCACAGGATACGTGCCCAAGGAGTGGCGTACGGCAACTGTGGTCCCACTCCACAAAGGCGGTGCCTCTACGGACCCTGGTAATTACCGCCCCATAAGCTTAACAAGTCTAGTCTGCAAAGCTATGGAGAGGATCATAATGGAGCTCGTAAACAAAGATATAGGGGACTTGCAGACATTGGACCCGACCCAGTTTGGCTTCGTCAAGGGCAGATCTTGCCTTTTGAACTTGGTCGACTTCTTTGAAACAGTCACCAAGGCCATTGATGAGGGAAAGGCAGTCCATACAGCCTACCTTGACCTTGCAAAGGCTTCGACACAATACCCCACTCGGGTATTGTAGAAAAACTTACCAGCTTAAATGTAAACCCATATGTCACAAGATGGGTTGCAAACTGGCTTAAGGACAGAACCCACAGGGTTAGAGTTGCTGGCGCTATGTCAGACTCCAAGCCGGTCACAAGTGGTGTCCCACAGGGCTTGGTCCTTGGCCCCTATTGTTCGGCATCTACTTCTCAGGCGTACAGGCCAACAGGGGGGGACTTTGGCTGACAAAGTTTGCAGGCGACTGCAAACTGGGCGCCATAGTGGAAAGTGCATCGGACACGGATATCCTTCAGAAGGGACTCACGGAAATAGATAGCTGGTGCCAGAGCCATGGCCTGAAGTTAAACGCCAAAAAATGTATAGTCATACCCTTTGGGAAAAACAAGGTAACCCCAAGCTACCATATAGGTGGCAATCCACTAAGCACAGAAGAGGTTATCAGGGACCTGGGGACCCAGGTTGACAGTGGCCTTTCTTTTGACACTCACGTTGCTAAAGTGGTTAGAAAGACCTTCTACATTGCCCACCTGATCATGAAGGATTCACATCCAGATCTAGTGAGGTCATTGTTCCCCTGTACTCTTCACTTATCAGACCAATGATCGAGTACAATGCCCCATTCGGGATGTATCTCACCCGACATCTGCAGCAATTGGAGAGACCCCAAAAGTTCCTCACCAAAAGGATAAAGGGACTCCAAAATCTGTCATATGCTGCCAGATTGAAGAAACTCCAGCTCTATTAAGTTGCATACCGTCTGCTCAGAGGTGACATGTGCCTGACATACAAGGCCATGTCCAACCCGGAATTAATGGACATGCTCCACCTCAAAAAATCCAAATCCACCAAAACCACTAGAGCAAGCGACTTAAACCTTAGCACGGATATAAATAGGATGTGCTGGAGGGATAGATTTATCACTCAGAGACTCCCTATGCTGTGGAATAAAATCCTGATCCATGTGAGGCAGAGCACCTCGCTGGCTCTGTTCAAGAGAAATCTTGACCTGTGGATGGGAGATCGTAGGTTTATCCCGGGAATCATCTTTGTGTCACTGCTGGACAGAGGCACAACAAACTAATGGGCACAGTATTTTTTCATATAAGGGGTGGTGTAAGCCACAAAAATTTGGGCTAGGCTTATAAATGCCTTAGGGCAGATAGCCTAGTATAAACCTATGAACCTATGAACAAGAATCTGCTATTAATCAAACAGACAAACATTGTATCAAAATAAATCATTTTACTAAAACATGAAAAATAGAAAAAAAGTGAATTAACTGTCAAAAAGGTTGTACATGTTGCAACAGAGTCTTTAAAATTAGTTATTTGTGGGCATTTTTTATGTTACAAAAGTGCATAGTTTGAATAGTGTGCAGGATACAAGTATGGAAAACTGCAATCAAAAAATAAGTTAGAAGTTTGGAGAAAATGCTCAGAATTATGAATTTAAGTGTTGTGTTTACCATAGACACACAGCAGAGTGTAATATACTGTACATTATGAAAGAAAGTAGTCTGAAGCAGTCAGTGTACAAATGACATTATGGTCTTGCAGTTAGTGCAGGGGATTAAGGTTATGAGGTATTAAGGAGCTACTTACTTTAGTCCATGGTTTGATTCCCCTCAACCTCCATTTGCCTGTGACTGAGTAAGTCATTCAATCAGGAGTGTGAAAATGGTCAATGTGGGCCAGTGCTACACTCTGCTTAAGAAATTAACAAAATATAAAACTGAAGGGCCAGAAAATGCTCATATATGAATATAAGAATAAGAAATACAGAATTCAATTCTAGACGGTTAATTTGAAAACTATATATAATGGATCATTTGACTTGTCAAAGTCTTAGCATAGTGAAATAATTCACAGTGTGAATGCAATGCTTTAGTGCAGCTCAGAAAATGCTCAGTCTAATGATACACATAAAAATTACAAAACATTTACTGACTTAGGCTGTTTGTTTATTGTATTCAGAAATTCCTGCACATTGTTAATAGTAATATATGTTCCAAATAAAGTTACAGTAGCTTTGCTTGTTGGAATCAAGACATTGTTTAACCAAATGTAAGAAACAGGTGTGATTTAGAAACAGACCCTACTGACTGAGCCAACCTTACAGTTACTGCTGTGGAACTAGACAAAATACATACCAGTATAAATCCATAGCACCTTAATAATGCTAGAAATATACAGCATTACCCACAATATCCAGCAGAAGTGGAATATGCCATGTCAGCAGCAAAATATGTGTTATGCTGCATGCAAATCAAGAATTTTGAAAGTAAGAGTAAGAAAATTTCCAAATTGTGCACCTTTAGCTCATCAGTGGAAAAGTAGAGCAGTGACAACCACATAGAGTGTAGGGGGGTCCTGGGTTCATCCCCAGATGAGAGTCAGTGTTTTCCTTTCCTGTTCAGTTGTTAATACAGTACAAGTTTAATGTTTTTACTGCCTTGGATGTTTGTGTATTCAAAATCAACATTATGGTGGTTATCTAGCTGAAAGGCAATACAAACTGCTTTTGGGGAAATCCAGGTGGCTAACTGTAGGAGACTCCTTGTTATTCTAGTGGCAGTGGCAACTGTATGGAATGTAAAGGGCCATGTGTTCAGTCTCCAGACATGTCTCATTTTTCCTTTCCTAAAATGGAGAGAATTCTAAGGCTTCCACTTGGTATTTCTGCAGCACCTGAAGTGTTCCTGATAGCGGTGGCTCAGATAACTTTCCATTTAACTTTATTATGCTAGAATACTTCTTTATTGGGTTCCATCCTCCATCTAGCTTTTTATCTAGTTTGTTTTGCTATCCTCATTTACCAGCTTCCTGACCAGTCTGCAGTAGGCAGCGACTTAAAGGTATAATTTCTCATTGAAGTGCTTGTCATAACTGATGCCTGTCATACTTATCTCCTAAGGTAACCATGGCAAAGAAATCAAAAGCTTTTATGACATATTTATATTATCTAGAGTTATACCTCCGCTGTCTTAGCCCCCTATCTCACATGCATAACACAATAGATTTTCTTTAAACATGCCCTTTATTAATCATGAGCAAGAATAAGACGAGAATGACTGACCAATCAATGGGTAGATTCAGATGACATCAAACTACATGCTACTTGTTTCATGGCACAGATGATAAAACCCTTCCTGTATCTCAAATGGCCCATGTTCAACTCATGGCACTGGTTCATAGGTTGGTACTAGGCTATTGGCCCTAGGGTCTATACAGGTCTAGCCATAACAATTCCCTGGCTATTTCTTCCCACACTATTTACTTCCCTGGACCCCTGTCTAGCAGGGTGACTGACTTGATCCCCAGGGGTGAATTTCCTTTCTCCCATCCAATCATCAAGGTTCCTTTTGAAGAGGGCCAAAGAGGCACACTGCTTGACATGTATAGGCAGTCTATATCAGAGTCTGGGGAGTCTCTGGGTCAGGAACTTATCCCTCCAGCATGTTTTATTTATTGTGATAACAAGGTCTAAATCCTTGGAGCATGTGGCTCTGAAGGATTGGGATTTCTTTAAGTGTAGCATGTCCAACAGCTCTGGGTTTGACATGGCCTTGTATGTTAAGCAGAGATTTCCTCTGATTAGACGATATGCAACAGAGTACAGCTGGAGTTTTTTAAGGCAGTCAGCATAGGGCATCTGCTTTAGGCCTCTGATTCTTTTAGTGAGATATTTCTGTGGCCTTTCCAGTTGTTGCAGATGTCTTGAGAGGTACATACCAAATGGGCCATTGTATTCTATCACGGGTCTAATGAGGGATGAGTACAGTGGGACAATGACATCCTTTTTTCTGAATGAAAAGCACTTAGTGATGAGGTGTGCCACATAGAAGGATTTCCTGACTGTTGTGGTGATGTGGTTATCGAAGGTGAGACCACTGTCCACCTGTGTCCCTAAGTCTCTTATCATACGTTCGGTGTTTAGTGTACTCCCACCTTTGTGGTAATTCATGCGTACATGTTTTTTCCCAAAGGGATAACTATGCATTTCTTGGCATTGAGCTTGAGCCCATGGCTCTGGCACCAAGCATCTGTTTCTGTAAGGCCCTTTTGTAGAGTATCCACATCATTTGGGGATTCAATAATGGCTCTCAGTTTGCTGTGAACTTTGTTAACCAGAGTCCCTTAGTGTTGGCCTGCACTTCAGAGAGGTAGAAGCCAAACAAGAGCGGTCTCAGGACTGAACCCTGAGGTGCTCCACTTGTCACATGTCTGGAGCTGGATTTGGAGTCGGCTACTTTTACAGTGTGGGTTCTGTCAGTAAGCCAGTTGGCAACCCATTGAGTGATGTAGGGATTAATGCCCAGCTTAGTAAGTCTATCTATGATTCCGAAATGGGGAATGGTGTCAAAGGCCTTGGCGAGGTCCAGATAGGCTGTGTGGACTGCCTTACCCTCGTTCACAGCTCTGGAGACTGATTCAAAGTCAATCAGGTTCAGGAGACAAGATTGGCCCTTCACGAACCCAAACTGGGTGGGGGTCCAGTGTTTGAAGGTTGCCAATGTCTTTGTTTATAAGTTCGATGATAATATGTTCCATGGCCTTGCAGATCAGGCTCATCAGACTGATGGGGTGGTAGTTCCCAGGATCCAAGGTGGATCCCCCTTGTGGAGTGGGATAACTGCAGCTGTGCGCCACTCAATGGGCATGAAGCCTGAGGTGAGGCTATGATTAAACATGACACTTAGGTGAGGTGCCAGTTCATTTTGTAGTTCATGTAATACACAGCTCGGGATGTCATCTGGTCCCATGGATGTTGTATTCTTAGCTTTTGAGAGTGCGTTTGTTACCTGTGTGGTCGTTATTACCGGAATATGGCAATCTTCCGGTATTGAGATGGGCTGTTTAGGGGGTGAGACGGGGGTGAAGTTGGCACTGAATTGATCTGCCAGGATACTGGCAATATCCTTGGGATCAGTATATTTAATGCCATTCTATTGTAGCTCAGAGCAGATCTGAGCACTGCCATTTAGATTCTTGACATAGTTATAGAATGCCTTGTGGTTATTTTTGGAATCTTTGGCAATTTTATTTTCATAACTAGCTTTGGAGGATTTTATGAGGAATCTCAGCTTCTTACTGAGGCTGGTAAGGGAGTTTTTTGCATCCTGGGATTTTCCTCTTTTCTGCAACAGTTTCTTCCTTTTGTTGTAAAGTTTGTTTATGGCAGGGTACCACCAGATTGGCTTCTTTTATTTGGAGGAGAGCATCTTGGTTCTATTTGGGATGGCACGATTCATGCATGAGTGAATGTGCTCGTACAGTGCCTTAGTGTAGGATTCAGCAGTCGAACTTTCAGTTTCCATCTGCATGTGTGTCATGAAGTTTGTCACTTCTGACTTGAGTAGCATGAAGTTGGCTTTGGAGAAGTTTTTTTATGGGGGTTTCTTTACTGGGGGTGGGGATGGGATGTGGATGTTAAGGGTGATTAGCTTATGGTGAGACATGACCAATGAAGGTGTGACCATAGGTGTGGAGCATCGATTTCCCATGCTGTAATGACCAGGTCTAGGATATTGGAGCTCCTGGAGGGAATATGGATTAGCTGATCCAGGGTGTTGGAATTTATGAATTCCAAGAACCGTTGGGCAAAAGTGTTGGTCTACAAGTAGTTTTCCCAGTTAATGTCAGGGTAGTTGAAATCACCCAGTATTAGGATGTTTGGTTGTATCTTAATTTTTTCCAGTATGTTTAGAAAGGTGTAGTGAGAATCTTGGGGCATGGTGGGGGATCTGTAGCAAGGTAAAATTTGGATTGCAGTCTTACCTAGTGTTAGCTGCACCTGGAGAATTTCAGAAGCATTGTGTTGGGCAACTAGCCTGGTGGTATGAATATCCTTGGTGAATATGGACACTCCTCCACCTTTAGTGTTTCGGTCCTGGTTTGGTGGCCAAAAAGTGTGGTAAGAGTTTCTAGCCTGGTATTGCAGGGGTGCTCTCTGGAGCCTTGAACCAAGTCTCAGTTACTGTACAGATATCAATTTCTCCATTTTTAGGAGTGCCTCGAGAGAGTGCACTTTGAGGCTTAGACTTCTAGCATTGAGTGGCATTACCTTCAGAATTTGGATGCTTGTACCTGTTACGGTGGTGGTTTTGTCCTTTGAACTTTGCCTAAAAAAGGCACTATAGGGGAGGCAAGAGCCTTAGCCAGTAATCTGAATCCCAGGTTCCCAGGTGCAGACCATCTCTGGGAAAGCATTGTGGTCTGTCGATCATGTCATCCCAGGTAGACAGATACTGGATCCCCTTTGAATGACACCAGAAGCTTAGCCAATTGTTGAAGTCAATCATTTTATCCTTATATTGTGGTATCATTCTGGGCAAAGGCAGGATGCTACTCAGGGCTAGGGTCATACCTGCCTGGGCCACATGATCCGAGAGGTCTTCCATGTCTCTTTTCATGTAGTCCAGTGAGGAACGTCTCAAGTCATTCACTCCAACATGGACAATGACAGAGTCATATTTGTACATGTTGTGGGGTGACTTGAGTGCATGCGTTATGTGGCGGATCCTGGCACCCAACAGGCAGCTGACTATAATTTTCTCCTTGTTCAGCCTGGTGAGTGGGACATCAGTGTGCTTGACTATAGAGTCACCTATGACTAAAGTGTTAGGTACGTGGTGCTGAGGGACTGAGTGCGGGAGGTTGGGAGTGAATGTCTGATGCCATCTTGCCCATCATGGAGGAGAAAGGCTATATCAGTTTTCTATATTGATGCCACATTCAGGAATGCAACTGTATCACCTGCAGCAAGGAGCCCAGTGTGCCCATTCTGAAGAGTGGTAACATACTTATCCAGAAGTTGGAGCATGCACTGCCTACGAACAGCAATTATGGAGTTCTCAAGCTGCTGAGGGGTTGGGGCAGGACAGCCTGCAGGATCAGCAGACTGGTTTGCTCCCTAATATCTGACTATCTTTTCTACTGAGGAATGAATGTGGTGCAGAGCTCTTGCCCCAACAGAAAAATGAATGAATTGGTGGTTTAGGTCATAGGTGCTGGAAGCTGTTGTAGACTGGGAGGGGCAGAGGGTGAGAGGGGCACTTGGTGATCTAAAAAGGGCAATTTTTTAAAAAAACTGTTTACTACCACAACATAGGTTCATAAGTTCATAGGTGTTTACTAGGCTAATGACACAAGGCCCTTTTTAAGCCTAATCATGCATCCCAGATCTCTGACAAGTTCTGATACCCTTGGTAAGTGTAACCATGGGAGTGGGAGATGAACCATTTACGGGTTACCTGCGCCCATTAGAGACACAGGTGCCAAACCAGGGATGAATTTCCAGTTTACCATCCAATTGTCCAAGTTGCACTCATTCTGGGTTTCACTCTGAGTGTCATTTGCAATCAATATATGTAGGCAGTCTGACAATATTCAGTATACTATGACAAAACATTTCTGTAACATCTGAATTCATCTGTAAAACCTAAATGGATTTGAAAATGAATATCTAGAAACCAAACTGATGAATTTTTACAAAATGCTACAAATTTGCTGTCGTTTGAATAAAGAAAATCAAGTAAAATAATGAAATCTGGCTTCCCTTGGAAAGGAAACAGACACCTTTGTGTAATTTCTCTAGTTTGAGCAAACAAAGGAATATAAAAGGATGTAGTCAGTGCTATAGTGGACATTTATTAACAAAGAAAACAAAAACTTTAGGTACTTACTATTGGGACATACAAGGAAGAAAGAGACAAAGGCATCTTTGAAGGAAAATGCAGAATAAAGGAAATTACTTAAAAAAAAGTAATTTTAGCTCATTGCAAAAACAAATCCCTAATGTAAAGAACTGACATAACAAACAGACATGAAAAGTAAAACTTTAAGACAAGATGAAGAAAGCAAACTTCTACAAACACGCATAGTTTGCAAAGTGCTTATAAGTTCCTTTGTTCAATGCCTACACAGCCTAATCAGTCATCAAGGTCAGACATTATGAAATCTCTTTCCTTCAAATAAAAAGTGCCTTTGTCAACAGTAGTATGTTGGAGCAAACACTTTTTTTTGAAAAAGTTCAAGAATGAGAAGAGACAATATATTCTCAAACATTGCGGCATAGGGACAAGGATTTAGGCCACTCATCATGACATAAATATCAGGACTGAAAAGTTCTCTCATCTCCAAAGTGTAAGATACTTTTGAAGAAGCAATCACAAAACTGTGAAAATCTTAAAATCTTCAAATACCTCTACAGAAACTGTTGAGTGAATACCTGCAGGCTTCATTCAGGCATCCCAGAAATAGTAATAATAAAAAAAAAAAAAAAAGTTTAACACTATGTCCAGCACTAGCAAGTACAGCTTGCATACATACAAAACATCTTACTTCAGTTTATCAGCTCACAGGAGAACTAAGGCATAAAATATTTCTTTACAAAACCCAGAGACAGAGCAAGGCAGTATTCAGTTAAACTATTCCATTTCTAAGACAGCATTTTGTTTCTTTAGTAAGTATGCCTGCAGTTTGGTTCAAAATAAAATTAAATGGTACACAACTCATTAGATCTACACTCACTTTTGTTGCAAATCTGTCAGTGCAAATACTTTTGAACTCCTGTCCAGTAAAAGAAAAGGAGTTTCAAGTGTCAGACAAGACATTTTTGAAGTGAAAAGATTTCTAATGCTGCTGCTAAGTCTGAGTCCCTCATCAAAAGATTGCCAGTTTCATAAATAAAGTAGCTGAATTTTCAAAAATGGTCAGTATAAACTTTATCTGAAGACACTGAATACTGCCTGATTATCATACACTGAATACTTAAGAACTTGGTCTACCTTCAGCATGTCTTCTGGAATCATGTCTGTAACAGGTACACTGAAGTCTTCACGACAATCCCCCCTGCAGCAGCATACAAGACAACGATCCCTCTTCAGTAGCATAAAAGACAACGATCCCTGCAGCACCATACAAGACAACGATCCCTGCAGCAGTATAAAAGATGACGATCCCTGAAGCAGCTGCATTTATCCTCACCTGAAAGCTGTGCATTGCCATTTAGAAGTATGATCTCAGAAGCAGCAGCATATATTCATAACATCTTGCCTTTGCCTGCTTGAAACATTCTTCAGGTAAGCAGGTAACGGAATTTTGCTCCTAGGTTGTGTTTGGAGTAAATACGCACTCATGGCTTCTGGTCCTTTTTTTCTCTGCCCGCAGGGACTAGACAAAAGTGCGGACTAAACAAAAAGTGCAGGGAACTAACTAAACAAGACAACAAGTGCCCACAGGACTAGACAATACAAAAAGTGTGTGTGTGTGGGGGGGTGCTCCCTCCCCCTCGCCCAATGGTTCCGTTCTTACTGTTCTGGCAGTGACAGCAAAGATCAGCACTCGGTGAAACAGAATAATTCCCTTCTCCTTAACTTTGAACTCAAAAAACACACAGTTACCTTCCACGTGCTTGTGTTTAAATCCACGTTAGTGTGCAACGCACGCTGCATGTATGGATCCTCAATTGGCTACATTGCTTCTTTAAGAGACAGGTCTTGCAGCTTCATTAAGAGACAGGTCTTGTAGCTGAGCTGTAAAAGTGTGGGGGGGTCACCTCCCCCTCGCTCTATGGTTCTGACGCCCTTGGTTTAGGTACAGAAAGTGGTAGCCACTGGGCAAATTCTGAGGACTTAAAAAAATACAAAAGCTAATTTATAGAGACTTTGTCTATTTTAGAGAGTCAGTCCTTTCTTGTTCTTTCCATTTGTACTACTGGATTTCTACTGCTTTACTCTTTCATATTCTTTGCTTAGGATTAGTCCATATAGGGTTGTAAGGTTAGATCTTTTTAAATGGGACACCCAGGAAAAAAATATGTATTAACCACTACATGAGAAAGTGAGATCTAAGCAGTTTAACACAGCATAAAAGACAGCAGTACTTTACAGATACAGTGAATGATTAAAGTAACGTTAAGAAACTGTAAATCCATAAGTCAAGTTGTAAACATGACAGGAATACCCTGAAATACCAACCAACTGAAGGAAGGAAACACTGCATGTAAAGGGAATGCTCTAAGCAAGAAGGCCAACAGCCAGGTGGTGGAATTAACACTCAGCATAAAAGTTGTATGATGGTATCTTCAGAGTGTTAAGGCTACGAGCAGTTAAAGAACTTCATACTAGAGTCATGGATTAATTTCCCTTCAGTATCAGTTTGTATACAACTGATGCTACCCAGGCCACCCTTGAAGGATAGATCAGCACCTGGAGAATCTCTTCATATTTAGAAACAAACAGAAAAGGTGCAATATAACAATGCATCAGTAAAGCAAAGCAGCAGGTCTTATTATTAAAGGCTGTAACTATATTATGGCTGTTAAAAATACCTGGCCCTAAGAAGATGGCCCTTAGATATATTTTTCAACATGACTGAAGTCATAGCACAGAACTCACTAATCCTGCTTCCTTCTGAAGGGAAGTAAAAGTGATCATGACATGATACAGACTGCTCAGAGGTGACCTGTGTCTGACATACAAGGCCATCTCAGACTCAGCCTTGATGGAGTTGCTGCATATCCGTAAGGTAAACTCCACTTATGCAACCTGCACGCAAGGCTTCAACCTGGTCTGTACATTAACAGAATTTGTTAGTGGGATATATTTCTGTCCCAAAGACACTCCCATCTATGAAATAGACTCCCTCTCCATGTCAAGCAGAGTACCTCTCTACCCCTCTTTAAGAGGAACCTGGATGACTGGATGGGAACAGAAAATACACCCCGCGATCCCACCTATGTCCCTGCTGGACAGGAGGAAACAGGTGCTGACTTTGTGGGAACATGGGCAAAATTCTTGGCTAGGCTTATAAGGGCCTCCAGGCCAATAGCCTAGTATCATCCTATGAACCTATGAACCTTTTCTATTTATATATCCCCAACAGAAGCCACTGGTTTGTATCCATTTCTCTGCAGGTTTATAATAAAGCTGTCCACATTTATTCCTACCTGTCTCTTTATATCTGTCTATTTGTATACATCTCTATCTGAATATATTTTAGCATTAACTTACTACAGTCCTGTGGTTAACATTTTCATTATTTAAGACAGCCTTGCCATATCCACTTCATCTGCTGTCCTCTTATCAAGAGGCTTCCCAACATCCTATTCTCAGGGATGAACCAGATGTATGTTAATCACATTCACATACAGCTGAAGTAAAGACAGACATTCTAAAACAAGGAATGGAGGCCTAAAAAGAATGTAAGTGATGGATTCCCGGAGACAGGGAACACAAAGATAAGTCACTGCTTTTCTCATTTTAAACATGTGAAAGTCCAAACTGGTTGACAAAAAGACTCTTAGTATCAAAGGTCTGACTGAGAAGAGCAAAACAAAGTCTGAGATAAAGCTCGTTTTACAAAAAAAAATATATATATATATATATATATATATATATATATATATATATATATATATATATATATATATATATATATATATATATATATATATATATATATATATATATATATATACACACACACATATATATATATATATACATATAAATATATATATATATATATATATATATATATATATATATATATATATATATATATATATATATATATATAGATATATAATATATCCTTCTGTCAGATAACAGCACTTTTATTAGCCTCCAGGGACATTCCGTACTAGTTGTGGGTGTGGCAATGTGCTTAGCGGTCAGTAACAAAAAACTGACTGTCTTGTAGGCTGACTGCAACAGAACCTTATTGCCATAGGTTAACAGATTATATTTCATAAATTGCAGTCAGAGCAGACATATCTGTGAAGCAAAATGAGCCATCAAGGTCAAATTCACCTGCTTTTCTTAACCTCAGTCATAACTTTATGAACAAGTACAAGAAAGAAGTAATAAATAAATCTGCATTAGTCTGACAGGGATAAAACAGTCAGAAAAGTCTAGGTACTAGCTCCAGTAAGCAGAAAATTAAGAAACCTGAGAATTTAGCAGCACTGGAAAATCCCACAGAGAAGAGACTTCAGAGTTCCCTCTTTTGGAATTCCCCATTGAATGATCCTCATATTGGCTAGTTAACGGATTGCTATTTTACTTAAGTTCACACATTGCTTATTAAGTTTCTACATGTTTGCCAGCTAGTTAAAACAAGCTGATATAATGTGAATCTTTTTCCTCCCTGTCTTGATTTTTCCTACTCCACTAACTAGCGGTAATAACATTGCATGACACAACCGGGACTAGAAGCAAAATACAAAGAAGCAAATACAGTCAAAAAGTATATGCACAGCAACACCAAGGTCACTATCTAAATGTATAACACACAATACATATTACCTGAGGTCAGTTCACTCCAGCAACAACAAAAATTCAAGAAATTTGATGAATGAGATAAGGATGACATGGTACAACAGTTAATCCCAGCACTGCAGAATTAGTTCCTCTTCCTTGCACTGCACATACTGAATGCTGGATTAGCTTTTGGCTCCCTGTAATCCGGAATGTGGTTTAAACAGGTACTCAGGGAATGAATGAGTAAATAATAACTGCAAGCAGAACATTGGATTAATAAATATATCCTGCAATCTAACAACATAGAGGGACAGTAATCTAAGGAATAGTGTATACAAAGAAGGGGCCTAGGGCAAGAACAAGTAAAGGAGCTAGTAGAAAGCCATTCCTGGAAATAATATTAAAATTACAAGCGGGTTAGGGAGTAATATTAATGGGGAAAGAGGATATATCAACAACAGGCAAACAAAGGAAAACAAACATTGAAACAAAAGCGAGACATTAACAAAAAGTATGCACAGCACAACTAAGGCCACTACCACTGGTGCAGTGGTCATCTCATAAGTCTTTCAAAAAAAAAGGTGTGATATTCAATTTTCAATATTAGCTTGGAGACTGTTAGCACAGAGGATTAAGGATAAGAGCTGTTAAGAACCTGCTTCATGTGGTTCAAGGTTTGATTTCCTTAGCCTTCATTTGCCTGCTGTGTGACCTTGAGCAAGTCACTGAACCAGACAATGCTTTGGGGCAGTTAGGAAATTGGGATAGGCCCCTCAGTGGTTTCCTGAACAGCATACCAAGCAACTAGAATGAATGAATGTATCAGCCTAAGGCAGCCCTGCCCCCAGTGATAAGGTGCACCATCGGCCCTGTGCCCAGTGATAAGGTGCACCATTGGCCCTGCCCCCAGTGATAAGGTGCACCATCGGCCCTGTCCCCAGTGATAAGGTGCACCATCGGCCCTGCCTCCAGTGTTAAGGTGCATCATCAGCCCTGCCTCCACTGAAAAGCTGCAGCACTGGTGCTGCCCCCACTGATAAGGTGCAACATTGGCCCTGCCCTCAGTAGGTGCTTCATGCAATGAACAAGACTTCTGCCATTACTGTTGCTGCAGTGAAGATTTTATCAGTGTTCTCATACCATGAGCTGGGAGGCAAGAGGAGGAAGTGATATAAAAGTTTAATTCAACAGACCAGGAAGCAAAGGATATGGTCAGAATGTTCTTAAAGGAAAACTCCGCCTTCTGCTGCTTAACTCAACTCTTAGGTTGCTTTTGTTCCTACAGTATGATTCCAGTACTTTGTAGGTACCCGAAACCCATCTGTACTTTATAAAACTTTCATTTCCTCACTTTGGTATCAAAGGAAGGGAAAGACCACCCACTTTTTTAAGCTTAACTTCTCACATGAGTTGCAGAGAAATTTGCCCACACTTACATGACATACCACAGACACAGATAAATCTTTAGTCAGGACCTCAGGCTGTTTTAAATAAGACAAAGAGGTGTGAAACTGTTTTCCATTGTCTTTATTGCAGAGAGGAAGAGAACTTATACTGATTCACAGCTGGTTCTAATGTGGCCATGCCTTTCAGAGCAAAACAGAGCAATTAAATCAGTCAGTGGTTCAAAGGCAGCTGTCACCTCTTTTGCCAAATTTACATTAGCAGCATCACAGTATTGAAATGCTAAGCTTTAAACTTTAAAAGATTGTTGTTTATGCTACTTTACATTTTAAGACTTGAATGCAGTATCAAAAATGGCAGAAAATATGTTTTCTTGTAAATCTTGTAATGCGTCTATACATTTACCAAAGTGTGGGGGAGGGGTTGCCAATTCATCTTGGACTACAAAAGATACTTTAAACAAAGGCCTGCAGTTTAGTAACTGTTCTGGTTGCAGCTGTATAATTCCTTAGTATACTGTAAAACAAGCCCTGAGACATACAAAAATGAGGACCATGTAAGAAGTAAATGAAGCAGTCCTGTTACAGACAGTATATGTAAGATGACAGTGACGGACTCTAATCCCATTATAAGTCAATGGGATGGGAATACACCACTACTTCCTTATGTCTAGCATGAATCATATAAAGCAGACTTGAAATGGATTATGGGAAAGAGAAAGGCTTGAAGAAAAACAGCATCACGTTGACATGTCAAGCCCCACTGACAGCCATTTTGCAGAAAACATTAAAATTCTATAAGCAGCAGTTAGAGTGATTTTATGATGTTAAAATAACTTAGAAAACAGAGATAGAGGGAAAAATTGATTTTTTTTAGTTCTAAGGTAGAGTTTTCCTTTAAATATGGTCCACTCACCCAAACATTTCAAGGTCAATATGTACAGCAGATAAGAAATAACACATATGGGGAATAAGTCTGTCAGACTTAACAGGCTTTCTAACACTGGGATACAAGTATCTAGGTACTTAAAGCAAAGACCAAGTTGTTTACTGATTTTTTCCAGAGACAGCATCAAGGTGTGAGGCTTCATGTTTATAAAAGCATCAACCATAAAGACCAGGGATTTTAAAACAATGGACACTCTCAAGAAGGAAGCCACTAGTAAACAAGATGCCTGAGTCAAAAGGCACGTTAGTTAGATTGCTCAAAGACCCAGAGAGTGGGGTCTTGGGCTTAGTAGAACTGATTTACAGCTATTCAACAGAAATGTGAGAGTGGAAGAAAGTCAAACTAAAGTTTTTTCTGAATATGTTTGGGTGATTTTCCATCTCTCCAGAAAGCACAGGCCTTGGCATAAAGGATTGCATGAGTAGAGGGAGATCGAGATCCACAAATGGATGACTGTTGTAGATGTTGAGCAGCAGATTACCAACAAATGAGCTCTGATAGACTTTTAAATTGCTGGAAGACTAGTGGAGAAAGAGCTACCTATATTACTCCTCAAAGACTTTTTGAACAAACAGTGGTGAAACCAGCTACATATGCTCTTTTGTAAAACTATGATCCCCATAGCTCTCAACCCTCCATTTCCAAAATGAGGGACACTAATCTTCAGAATGTGGAACAAACAGGCAAAATGTGGAACACATACTAATGGCTTACTAACAACTTCAACTAGGAAGGTCATAGGATGGTTAAATTTGCTGGATTTACTTCTAAAAGAGATATCTTAATGAATTAATATGATTCAATTCTATTTACCATGGATATCAGTTAAAACCTTTCTAACACTGAATGTGTGACAGGGCCTTTCAATGTGGAACTTTGAGGAACATGAACTTTTTAAGACCCCAAATGAGGTATGTTCCTCATAATGAGGTACACTTGAGAGGTACGATGATCCCTATGGGTGATGAAAAGGAAGGGATGAGTGGCACTGCTAAACTCTTTGGGATGGTCAAAAAGACTGCATCGGTCAGTCCTCATTTGTCAGTGTCACAAAGAACATGATTAGTGAAAAGCCACAACTCAATATCAGTACCCCTGGTATGACCAAAATCCACTCTGATTTCAGGCAAGCAGACCTTTCGGAGATGCATGATAATGTGATTACTGATCATTTTTACCACAGTCTTGACAAAGCACAACCAACCTAAACTAAGAGACAGCAGAGAAACAGGGCACATCTGGGGACAGAAGTAATCAGGGCATCCTTTCAGAAGCTAGGAAAGAAAAACTGAATTGAACAGGTTAAGAATGTGTGGTAAAGACCTGAACTGAAGAACAGCCTCTAAGAAAGTTTAAGGAACTGTGGTTTGTTGCAGCTTACCACTGTTTTAATGTACAGATCTAAATTGCTTGGAGATAATTCCTGGGAAGCATAAAGGAAGGGATCACGATCATGATTTTTTTTTCTTTTTCTCAGAAGAGAACAGGAAGTAGGGCTGACTTAGTGAGTCAGTGAGAGAGACAAAATAATTCTTCCAGCTGTATACTGAGATCAGTACAGTGGAACTGCCAGTTGTTACATTATTAACCACATATACTAAGGCAAGGAGCATGCCTAGGCTGTCAGCAACACTGATGACCATTTTCTAGCCTCAGACCCTCAGCATCTTAGCATAACTAGTAAAAATGCCTCTCTCTTGTTCCTTATTCAAACATGTAGTGACATTGCTTCCGAACTGATCAAGGTCCGTCTTAACACCAGACAGATCATCTAGGTCTTCATGATATATGGCACTACTCAAACTTCATAACAAAAGGACATGACTGAGAAAAAAACAAACCAAACTTTTCTGCCTACCCTGGTCACACCCATCCACCTGTGCTATCACCACCAGCATAAGAACTGGAATTCTCCACCCTTCTATCTGAGGAGTTTAAGTTTGGAGGGATTTTGAAATGATCCAGGTCAACGTGGAATGGACACCAGAATCTTTTTACCATCAAAGCTTGTCCTGGAGGAGGTGTTGCAGTCCTCTAAGTCTTCCTTCTGAGTGGTCCCTAACCAGACAGGATGGCAGGAAGGAATACATGGAAGAACCTGGATGTGGTTGCCCTGGTTTTAGAGAGACCTATGCAGGTTTGGCTTCAACCCCGAAAGTGAACACTATAGTGGTGGTGGTGGCTGCCTGAAAGCCAGTTACCAGTCCATAGAGTCCAGGCACCCAGTCAAGAGAGAATCACATGCCCTGGACTGTATGAGAAAGCATGTTTACACATCCTTAGATGCCAGCTGCTTTATTAGCTTTGTTAGCAGTAGTTAAAGACATTAATTCTAGTAGGGGTTGCAGACACTGTGCCAATAACCAAAATGGTTGTCAGCCCAAGGTAAGTCAACCTCAACAATTTAATCAGGGATTACATGGTTCCCCTTCAGAAAAGCCTCATCCTGCTCCCCGAGGGCTTGCATGACCATCCCACTATGGCAGTGGTTGGTGACAATCTGTTCCTCCACTTTCCCTTTTGGATGATCACTTGCTCCTGGAGTCATTGCTCTACATTAGGCTAACACAAGCAGAGTTATAACAAAAATCATCTTCTCCTAACTACACTTTACCCCCATTCTCATTCACCCTTCCCTCTACTTAACCCTCCCTTATACTAACTACAGTCTTCCCCGTTATCACTCTCCCTTCCCTCAATTACCTCCCTTACTCTAATTTTATACTCTAACCCTCTTCCTTTCACTCATCCCTCCTACTCTCGTATTTTATACTCTCTCTTCCTTTCACTCATCCCTCCTACTCTCGTATTTTATACTCTCTCTTCCTTTCACTCATCCCTCCTACTCTCGTATTTTATACTCTCTCTTCCTTTCACTCATCCCTCTTACTCTCGTATTTTATACTCTCTCTTCCTTTCACTCATCCCTCCTACTCTCCTCTCTTCTTTTCACTTTTCCATTATTCCCCACCTCTATAATTCCCTCAGTCTCTCTCGATTTCCCTCTTCCCTCGTGACTTTATTTTTTCTCCGGTCAGATCTAATTTTATACATATACATACCACATCATATAGCTACTGTACATATCAAAATATCTCTATACTATGTATGCTTTATTCTTAGACAATGTTTAAACTGATTTGTTACCATCCATTTACTGTGCATACCAAACTATAATGTTTATTTCTTAGCCAGTGTTGAATTGCCTGATATCTACTCATGTATATTTCTCTAATATCATTATTGCTTAGTGTTTGGAGCTTTTCTTCCTGGGCTTCAGCTGAAAATGGGCAACAAACCAATTGAAACTTCCCAGTAAACAAATGTCAAATAAATTAATAAAAATAAATACATGATCCTACCTTCTAGGCCCTCAAACCCCAGTCTCTAACCTTTCTCAACACCTCCCAGCAAAATGTTAAGGCAAAACAAGTGGTGCTAAGCCTCTTATAAAGAAAGAGCCCTCAAAGAGGTCCTGCCAGACCAGCAAGGGCTAGGCTTTTATTCAAGTTTCCTTTTTTTTTTCCAAAAATACAAAGTACCTCAGACAAATGTAGGTCTCAGAAACCTGAACCAATACATTCTTAAAGGTTCCTTCTATATGGTGTTGGTGCAATCTGTTCTGCCTTATCTGCAAATTGAGATTGGATTCACTCCCTGCACCTCCAAAATGCCAATATTCAGATCAAGACAGTGAAGGAGTTTTGGAAGATCCTTTACATTTGACAATCAATTTTAGATGCTTCTGTTTCTTACATTGTCCATTCCCAAGAAGTTCACCAAATGTCTGGCTGTATTAGCAGCTCATCTAAGGCTGTTGGGAATCAGTTTTTTCATACCTGAATGATTGGCACTAGGCAGCTGTATCTACGCAGCCTCTTCAATGAATGAATTAACTTTTTGTCTATTCTAGTCCATGGGAATTACAGTGAAAAATGCAAAATCTCACTTGATGCCCATCCAGAACATAACATTTATTAGATGTCTCACAGACTATCTGTTTTGTACAGCCTTCCTTCCTCTAGCCAGATGTTATTCAGTTCACTAGACTAAATCCTAATTGCTACAACTTTAAGTAGTTTCAGCATCTCTATGTTCTAATGACCAAGGACTGATGGCATCAGTCATCTACATGGTACTCAGTGCAGATTACCACACGAGGGTATATAAAGGACTCAAAGTTCAGCAGAACCAGCTCCTCACCCCTTTATACTTTGTATCAGAATTTCAAAATGTAAAGGAAACACATTTATTAGCAGGCACATGGTGCAGGTTTGTCCCAGGTCAGACGCTTCCAAACCCCAGTCCTACTGTGGCAGTTAGCATGGGCATGATGGCTGTACAGTGGGGGAGGGGTGAATTTTTAAGAGCAGGCAGTCCAAGGAACATGGCTGGACATCAATGTTTTGGAAATTATGGCAGTCCTACTCACTTTGCAGGTGTCTGAAGACTTTTTTTCATCACGTGTTATTACTATCCACATCAATATTAAGTCTGTGATTTGGTAAATCAGCAAGCTGGAAGGGATTTAATTATATCCCATATGTCTGGTGTCCATGAGAGTTTGGGAATGAGCCTTTGTAGTTAATCACTTTCTAACTGCCAACAACATCCCAGGCCAAGTCAATTTGTTAATGTTCAAACTCAGATGCTGCTTGCTGTTGCCTTATAAGTGGTCACAATGTCAGTAGCCAGATCTCTGTTCAGACATTAGGGGGGAATCCTTACCATGACCTGTCTGTATCCCCAGCCAATTCTAAATGCCACCTTCTTTTCCCCCTTATTCATTTGGGAAACTACCACAAATATACACTTGTTCAGAACTGGCCCATGAGTCTCCTTTATGCTTTTCTCCCATTCCCACCTATCGCCAAGTTCTTTGAGAAAGCAAAACTGTTCAAGGCAAAGGTCATACAGATAACACAATTTCTGGCCCCAAGTATGGTCACCTCTGTTATGGCCTTACTTCACAGACATGCCTTTAAGTCTGAAGCCATCTGGGATGCTCCTGTGTCATCTGACCAACAAGCCTTATCCGAAGCTCCACTTTCTGTGCCTCAGTGTTTGGTTTTACCACTTCCAGGGACACTGCATATTTAGACCAGGTGGTCCAATTCCTGTTTTCTGTCTAGAAACCTGGCACTACAAAGACATATATAAACAACTGGATGAGATCAATCAAAAGGTGCTTCAACAAAGTATTAGTTTAAGGGTGTGCACACTTATGCAACCAGCTTATTGTATGTTTTTTATTTTTTATATTTTTCCCCCGAACAGATTTGTTTGCTTTTCAATTGAATTGTACAGGTATTAGACAGGTTATGTACATTAAAGGTGGGAAAAGTTTTGAAATGATTTATTGTGGTGTATACTTTTTATATCCACTATATATATATATATATATATATATATATATATATATATATATATATATATATATATATATACATGTATATACACAGATACACACACCTACCCCACCTATCCCCAACTTAGCCTAACCTTGACCACACACACACTTACTCTGCCTATCCCCAGCTAACCCTTACTGCGACCACACACACACACACACAGATACACACTCACCTGAGGCCACTCATATCTTAGCAATCACGCATTGTCTCTCACACACACACACACACACACACACACACACACACACACACACACACACACAAACACATATTCCTAAACCACTACCTCAGCACTAAACTCCCCGACACTTACCTGTAATGCTGTCTCTCCCATTGAAAGTAATGGGTGAATGCTGACTTTTGGCCATGTTAATTAACATGGATGGCAGAGTTTATTTATGCAGCTAACCAGTTCTATTAATAACTTGGTTGCATAAATTCCTTAGCACAGGCATTTCTAGGGAAGAGCACATGAATAGTCACCATATGTTACCCCCCCAGAATGTGTTACTTACACTGCAGTAAGCAGTGGGGATAGCCCACTGCAGTAATTCTATAGACCATATACAGTCACTGCAGTAGGGCTGCCTATGAATTGGAAAGGGCTGTTGCTAGAGGAAAAAATGACTATGTTAGGGCTTAATGGCATCAGTAGCAGTTTCTGAATCCCTGGGCAAGTATACTAAGACACTATGGAGTTCAATGAACTGAATTCCTGAAGCTTTTTTTCGTCACTTTTATTTATAGGTAAACGTTATCCTGTAATACAGATATCCTCACACCTGGCTACTGTATGCTGAGGTCACAAAACATAGCCTGGTGTTGCAAGCTACAAAGAAAGCAGTTATTGCTGATCACATTTTCAGTGCAGTTTATTGGCAATTCAGAAGTTCTAGGAGCAAATGTCTGTCTTTTGCTGATGTCAAAACAATTATGCAGCATGGCATAGCTGATGCAAAACATATTACAGTATGAATGAAAGCATCTTGGCAAGAATGCAAGACTGTCGGTATGGAGCCAAATGTAGAAACTTATATTCAGTGGAAAATGCAAACAACACATGCAGGAAGGAAAGTCCTAGGAATAAAGCAAGCAGTGAGAGAGCAGATATAATTATATCAGTAACCCTAAATATAAATGAGGAACACAGGGCAATAAGGAAAGGGTCTGAAAACAGAACTGTATAGGAAAATAAGAATATAGGTAACCTACAGACTCTCAACTCAAGCCAGTTTGGATTCATTAAGGGCAGATTCAGCCTACTACACACAGTCACAGCCCTTAAGGCTAAACAACACACCTAATACACCTGTAATAGGTGACTCTATTGTCAGATACACTGATGTCCCACTCACCAGGCTGAACAAGGAGAAGGTCACTGCAAGCTGCCTGTCAGGTGCCAGGATCTGCCACATAACACAAGCACTCAGGTCACTCCAAAGCAAGTACAAATATGACTCCGTCATTGTCCAAGCTGGTGTGAATGACCTGAGATGTACCTCCCTGGACTACATGAAAAGAGACAGAGGAGCTCTCTGAGCATGTAGCCCAGGCCGGTATGACCCTGACCTTGAGTAGCATCTTACCCTCACCAAGAATGATGCCACAGTATAAAGACAAAATGATCAATTTTAACAATTGACTAAAGTATTGGTGTCATTCAAAGGGGATCCAGTGTCTGTCAGCCTGGGATGACATGCTCGACAAGCCACGTTGCTTCACTAGGGACGGGTTGCACCTGTCACCCCTGGGTTTTCAAATACTGGCAAAGGCTCTTGTCCCCCCTCACCCATAGTGCCTTTTTTAGGCAAGGCTCAAAAGACAAACCCACCTCCATAGACAACACAAAGAAAAAAAAAACAAGGGTAATGCTGCTCAATGCCAGAAGTCTAAACCTCAAGATGCATGCACTCAAGACTCTCCTCAGTATGGAGAATATCGATATCTGTGCAGTAACAGAAATCTGGTTCAAGGCTCCTGAGAGCACCCCAGCACTAACAGGTTATACTTCATACCATGCTTTCCGGCCCCAAAACTTGGACCGAACCACAAAAGGAGGGGGAGTATCCATATTTATCAAAGATACCCACATCTCCAGGTTAGTGGCACTGCACGAAACATTGGAGACCATCCATGTGCAACTAACAGTGGGCAAAACTGCCTTTCAGTTTGTAGCCTGCTACAGACCACCCTCCCAAACACAGGAACCTCACTCGGCTTTCCTGAGAACACTGGAGAATATGAAGGTCTCTCCAAACACCATTATATTGGGTGACTTCAACTACCCAAACATTGATTGGGAAAACTACTCAAGCCCAAACACCCTCTCCCAATGGTTCCTAGAATTTATAAACTCAAATGCTATGGAACAACTGGTCACCACTCCCACAAGAGGGGAAAATGTATTGGATTTGGTCATCACCAACATGGGGTCTCTATGTTCCACACCAGAGGTATACCCCTCATTGGTAAGATCAGACCATAAACTAATCTCACTGGACATCCATATCCCGTCCCCACCCCTAGCCAAGGAAACCACGGTGAAGAACTTCTCAAAAGCAAACTTCACACCTCTCAAAACCAAGGTGAAATCCTTCAAAGCCCCCGGGCCAGTGGAAAATACGGCCCAAAATGCAGAATCCTTTACAAAAGCATTCTATGGACACCTACAGGAATGCATGGAGCATGCTATCCTAAATAAAACCAAGACTCACTCCTCCAAAGGATCTATCTGGTGGCCATAAATAAGCTATACAACAGAAGGAGGAAGCTACTACATGATAGAGCAAAATCCCAAAAAGGGAAGGCGTCTCTGATCAGTACTAGCAAGAAACTACGATCCCTCATAAAATCCTCTAAGGCCAGCTTCGAAAGAAAAATTGCATAAGACACTAAAGATAATAACAAGGCCTTCTTTAGTTATGTCAGAAACCTGGGAGGCAACTCCCAGATATGCTCTGAGTTGGTGCAAAATGACAAAAAATACACTCAACCCACAGACATTGCCAACATCCTGGCAGAAAGGTTCAGTGCAAACTCCCCCCCCCCCCTTCCCCCAAAAGAGCAAATGTCTATCCCAACAGAGTGTAGCCTTCCTGATATCACAGATGCACAGGTGAGAGCTGCCCTCTCCAAAGCAAAAAACACAGCATCAATGGGACCAGACGGTGTCCTGGGCTGCGTCTTACATGAGCTCCAAGAAGAACTAAACCCTCATATAAAGTCACTGTTCAATCTCAGCTTTACTACAGGATATGTACCCAAGGAATGGCATACAGCAACAGTGGTCCCACTCCACAAAGGTAGTGCCACAACAGAACCCGGAAACTATCGCCCTATAAACCTGACTAGCCTGGTCTGCAAAGCTATGGAGCGTATCATCATGGAAATCATAAACAAAGACATTGGAAACCTCCAGACACTGGATCCTTCCCAATTCGGCTTTGTTAAGGGCAGATCTTGCCTCTTGAATCTGGTCAACTTCTTTGAAACAGTTACCAAAGCCATAGATGAAGGGAAGGTAGTCCACACAGCCTACCTGGACCTCGCAAAAGCCTTCGACACAATACCCCACTCGGGCATCATAAATAAGCTCACCAGCTTAAATATCAACCCCTATGTCACAAGATGGGTTGCAAACTGGCTCAGGGATAGAACCCACATGGTCAGAATAGCAGGTGCCATGTCAGACTCTAAACCAGTTACAAGTGGTGTCCCACAAGGCTCAGTCCTGGGACCTCTCTTGTTTGGTATATATTTCTCAGAGGTACAGGCTAACACGGGTGGACTATGGCTGACCAAGTTCGCAGACGACTGCAAACTGGATGCCGTAATCAACTCTATGGCTGACACAAGCATCCTCCAAAAGGATCTCTCAGAGATGGATAACTGGTGCCAGAGCCATGGCCTAAAGCTAAATGTTAAAAAGTGCATAGTCACCCCCTTTGGGAAAAACAAAGTGCCCACAAATTACCACATAGGTGGTAATCTATTAAGTACAGAAGAAGTAATTAGGGACTTGGGGACCCAAGTAGATAGCAATCTCTCCTTTGACAATCACATTGCCAAAGTGGTTAGAAAGACCTTCTATATAGCCCACCTTATCATGAAAGGATTCACATCTAGATCAAGAGAGGTCATTGTGCCCCTCTACTCATCACTTATCAGGCCCATAATTGAATACAATGCCCCATTTGGGATGTACCTTACCCGACACCTGCAGCAACTGGAAAGACCCCAAAAGTACCTCACCAAGAGGATCAAGGGGCTCAAACAGATGCCCTATGCAGCTCGGCTAAAGAAACTCCAGCTCTACTCAGTTGCGTACCGCCTACTCAGAGGTGATCTGTGTCTGATGTATAAAGCCACGTCCAACCCAGAATTAATGGACATGCTTAACCTCAGTAAATCCAAATCCCTTAGAGCTACATGCTCCAGGGACTTGAACCTCAGCACAGAAATAAATAGGACATGCTGGAGGGACAGATTCATATCCCAGAGGCTCCCCTCACTCTGGAACAAAATCCCAGTCCATGTTAGGCAGAGCCCCTCACTGACCCTCTTCAAGAGAAATCTTGATGAGTGGATGGGAGATCATAAGTTTACCCCTGGGATCTCTTCTGTGTCCCTGCTTGACAGAGGTACAGTAAACTAACCTTAAAAGGGCTACCTTCTGTGACCTACTATACAGAGGCACAGTCAAGTAATCTAAAACGGTGGCGAAAGCCAAACACACTCTGACTAAGCTTATAAATGCCCTAGGGCAGATAGGATAGTAGGCTGTTTGACTTTTCTGAAAAAGCTACTGCAGTAATAGATGAGGGGAAATCAGTACATAGCATGTATCTTGACCTTACAAAGGTGTTTTACACCATCCGACATGCAGGTATCATACAGAAACTCACCAAGCTAAAGCTAAATCTAAATCCATACTTAACTCACTGGATAGCAAACTGACTGTACCTTCTTCAAAAGACATATCACCAGTGGTGTTCTCCAGGGTTTAGTCCTTGGGCTGACCATGTTTGCAAATGACTGCTAACTTGGTGCTGTTATAATTTTCTCAGAGGACACCATGCTCCTTTAAGAAGGCCTGTTCCAAACTATAGCTGGTATCAAAACCATGAACTAAAACTAAATGTCAAGAAATGCATAATCATATCCCTCAGCAGGAATGACTGTCCTTGTAAGTATTACATTTTCAATACAGGCCTGAAAATTGGTCCCTTAGCTGGGGATCTGGGAACCTAAGTAAATTTCCAAACAGATCCTTGTTCTGCCCATCTCTGGATTATTTTTACACAAAATATAAGGGCTAAAAACTAATATGGAAATCTAAAGCTAGGCTTCTTAAGATCCTCAGAGATCAATAGCCTAGCAAGTCCCTATGACCCTATGAAAATACATCATCTGTAGAAAATACAAAATTATTATTTACAGATTTTTGTTATTACCCAAACTTGAAACATTGCATGCAGTTATCAAAACTCAGACAAATTAGTACCAGATTCAAATTCAACCCTGTGAAATATCTATGAGGATGACTGAGCCATATACACTAAAGCCATGAGTACCTGACCATCAGGCAGTTCCTGCCAGCCCTCTGGAGAAAATAATGCCTTCAAGAAGATGGCTTCCACTTTCAGGAAGTAGATCCTGCACTTCTCCATGTTCAAGTCTGTCTCCTGGAATACCTTACACTCTTGTGTGGTGTCAAGCTCAGTATGAACAGTTAAAAACTCAAATCCCTGCTGATTCTCAATTTGTTTAGAATATCCCACTCCTTTAGGGTCTGAAGGAGGCAACAGTACAAGTAAGGGTAAATTTGTACCCCATTTGTTCTCAGGAGCATTATTGCTGGTAATGAACATTGTATGAAAAACCTGAAGGCAGAATAGGAACAAAATGGTGATGAAGAAAACTGGTGTTGATGTGGTTAAACTATGACTCTGAGAAACTCTCTGTGGTCTTTGTGAATATGGATATGATGGTATGGATCACTGGCATCTAGTTGTTGCGTCTTTCGGCTTTTCCCGGTTAGGGGTCGCCACAGCGGAACTCCTGTCCACTAATGACTGGCAGTAGATTTTTACGTGCCGAGTTGCCAGCTCTGACGCACAACCTTCAACGAAGGTACGCCCCTTCACGCATTTCTCCACACAGAAGACGCTCTAGCTGAGAATCAAACAGGACAACGACTTACTGTGAGGCTGCCCCAGCATAGCAAGGGGGAGCAAAGACTGGAGGGTGAGCATTTTGAATTTTGACACCTTCAGAAAAGCGTTGTGCCCTGAGAAGGCTAAAAAAATGGTCTCTAAAATCCAGACTTTTTTAACCTCAGAAACATCTGGAAGTAAAAACCAAACCTGACCCTTTTTGTACCCTTGGGACCTGTTCTAGTGTTGCTTGTATCAAATTATGTTGGAGAAGAGGAAGGACATAAATGATTCTCCAGAAATTAAAAAATAAATAAATAAAAATTCCCATACAGGGTAGGACAGTTTTGAATTTTCTTCTCAGTCCACACATACAATAATACTTTACACCAGGCTGTCAGATATTATTCTCACCTAGGAAACTTCGTCTTTCCCCTGGTGGGATAAATAGTAGGATTGTTAGAGAAGGAAGGGAGAAGCTGGCTGAGTTAGGAGTGGTCAGAGGAACTGGCCAGACTACTTTCTGCAGTCCTCCTTGCTTTATCCTTGTTTTCCTCTCAACAATTCTGTTTTTTCAACCTCTTTGTTCTTTTTACCTTGCTGGTCTTTGGTTTGGCACCTGCAAAAGGGACCAGTCATCAAATGGTATTCCTACTGTATTTGGGACAGAGATGAAAAAGTGGTTTCACTGTCTCCATCACTCTATCCAGCTCCTCCATTTTCTTGAAATTCTCCTTCTAGCATTACCAAACAAGTACCTATCCAAGAAGCATTCAACATCCCCCTGCCTTAACATCTTCCACTAGTACTTGTACCCTGAACCAGGCATGGGGTCTAATCACTAACCCTGTGACAGACACCCCGGAAGCCACATCCATTACATTATAGCCATACTTCATGTCCTTCCATACCCTCTGGATTAATCGGGCAAGTCTCAAGACTTGAGATTTTAGGGGTGATTTTAATTCTGCACAAAAATCCTCAATTAGTTTCAAGATCTGCCCCTGATACCTGACTATATGCCTCTGGAAGTTATCAGCTCTGAAAGCCAAGGTGGCTGCCATGTTTATTTTCTTGCCAAATCTGTCTGGGGCTCTGCTATCCTTGTTGTTAGGGAGTATGCTAGGTCCTGGGACCTACATGGGGCTTTTAGAAGCATCTAGAGAGATCACTTTTGTAAAACTAGTGGTAGGCCTACAGAACTCATAAAAATGTTAGTTTCTTAGGGTCAGTAGGCTGAGGGTATGGTTTCAAAGATGCTGCTAAAATTATCCTTGAATTCTTCAAATAGTGTTGGGACTGTGTTCAGGAATAAGCTCCTCCAGACCGAGGAGATTAAAGTATCCCTTTTTGGTGCAAAACATCTTCTTCATTTCTGACAATGTGTTCTCTCATCTGTATGAGTGCTTCTCAAAATAAAGTATCCAATAAACTTCATTCTATAACTTCAAAAAATCAAAGGGTTCAGATTTATCACAATTTCAGTCTGGGGCACATCTTTCAAGGAAAATGCAGGCCCACTGTACATTCAGAGAAATAGAGTCCATAAGTAGTTCACAAATACTGTACATCAGTAAAGAAAGGATTCTGGGCAGTTCCCAAAAGAGATATGGCAAGAAAATATGCCTCAGGGCATACACAAAATGTGGCATAAGGGATCAACTCTTCCTCTACCTATGTTCTCAGAACCAGGGCCCAGGAGATGCCATACTAAGTACAGTTTTACTTACCATGAAAATTGTTGTAAACTGGTGAAAATGACCTGAAACCTACTTCTCTGGACTACATGAGGAGAGACATAATGGAGCTCTCAGACAAAGTGTCCCAGGACGGTATGAACCTAGCATTGCACACAGCATTCTACCTTCTCCAAGGATGACGCCACAAAATGAACAGAAGATAATCAACTTTAATAACTGTCTTAGCCTTTGTTGTCATTTGAAGGGGGGTACAATATTTGTCAGCCTGGGAGGATGTGGTTGACAACCACACTGCTTTGCCAGGGATGATCTGCACCTATTCTGTCTAGGCTTTCAAATACTGTTTAAAACTTTGTGCTGCTCTCACAGTGCCTTTTTGGGGCTTTGTCAGCTTG
The DNA here is from genome assembly GCF_019279795.1 of Protopterus annectens. Taxonomy (NCBI): domain Eukaryota; kingdom Metazoa; phylum Chordata; order Ceratodontiformes; family Protopteridae; genus Protopterus; species Protopterus annectens. The sequence goes on from NC_056726.1 coordinate 14,617,935, forward strand.
ATAAACCTACTAACACAGCAAAACCAACCCAAGAAAATCTAAAGGTGTTACTGTTCAATGACAAGAGTCTAAACAAGAAACTCCACTCCCTACAAGCTTTCCTCGCCCTGGAGAATGTAGATGCCTGTGCAGTTACTGAGATATGGTTTAAAGCCAAGGAGAGCACCTGGACAGTGCAGGGCTATAATGCCTTCCACACACATTTAGACCAGGTACAGCACAGGACGGGGAAAAGATGGAGGTGACTCAATTTACTTTAAAAACAAACACATCTCAGGGCTGGTCAAACAGTATAACATGCTTGAGCTGCTCCATGTCTAAATTACCATAGACAAAGTCCCATACCATATCATTGCAAGCTTTATGTCCCTCTCTGTGTGCTCACCATTCAACCCAACACCATATCCATGGATGATTTAACTACCCTACTACAAACTGGGAATCACACACAACCCCAAACAAGCATGCCCAGTGATTTCTGGACTTTGTAAACACAAACACCTTGGACCATCTGGTCCATATGCCCACTAGGGGACCTGGTCTGCACAAAAAGGGGAGAACTTTTCACAGGTCAGGTCAGACCCTAAAGCTGTTTTCTTTGAAATAAAAAATAAAATCTAAGACCCCAGCTAACCCTTGAACTTTTAGGAATTATTCTAGGGAAAACTTTCATGAAAATGATAAACAATGACAAAGGAAAACTTCAGACACTAGATCCAGCCCACTTTGGTTTTGTCACAGGCAGATCATGCCTATTCAACTTGGTGGACTTGTCTGAGTAAGTCACCAAAGCAATGGATGAGGACAACATGGTGCATACTGCCTAGCTTGACCTGGCCAATGCATTTGATACAATACCCCACTTAGGCATTGCAAACAAACTCACTAAATTAGGTATAAACCTCTATGCCACCTGCTGAATAGCCAGCTAGCTCACAGATAGGACTCAAGCTAGCTCACAGATAGGACTCAAGAAATTAGGATGGCGGAGTCTACCCTCCACAAAGAGGCCAGTCACTATGGAGTCTCTGTAGGCTTGGTGCTGGAGTTGGACATTTTTGGCATCTACTTCTCTGAAGTTGATTCCAACATCAAAGGCCTCCGCAGACTAGGCACGGTCATACAATGCTCTAAAGACACAAATATCTTCCAATAAACCCTGACTCTGACTAACAACTGGTGCCAGAGCCACAGTCTAAAAGTCAGTACCAAGAAATGCACAAAAGTATCCTTCGGGAAGACAGCCACCACTGGAAACAACCACATTAATGTTGCACTCCTAAGAGCAGGCCCAGTGGTCCAGGATTTGCAAATGCATGTAGACAGTAACCTGACCTTTGACCATTGTGTGTCTACAGTAGTAAGGAAATAATTTGGTGTTGCCCAAATTATAAGCATCTAGGTCCAAGGATGTCATTGTTCCTCTGTACATGGCCCTCATCAGACAAGTCATTGAGTATCGGGCCCCCTAAGTATGTACCTGACCAGATATATGCAACAACTAAAGTGCCACAGAGGTTCCTCACAAAAATAATACAGGGTGTAAATAACATGTCCTAGATGGACTGCTTCAAAGCCCTATCCTTGTATCCGTTGTCCTACATACTGCTGAGAGGTGATGTATTCCTGGCCTACAAAGCATATGCTGATCCAATTCTGATGGACCTGTTACACATCCACAAAAAACAGCATCAGAATTATCCAATTTTGGGACTTAAACCTCATCATCACCATAACTACGACATGCTGGAGAGGCAGATATGTGTCTCAGTGACTACCCCTTCTCTTTAATAGGTTTTCTATCAATGTGAAGCAGATTTCTTCCCTAACCCACTTTAAATCTAACTTGGACAAGTGGATGGTAAACTGGAAATTTGCCCAAGGTCTGGCACTGGTGTAGTAGACAGAGGCATACTGTAAATGTTTAAATACTCATGCCCAAGCCTGTATGTACTTCTTAAAATAACCCTAAGTTATCAAAACTTGTCAGATACATTTCAGAAGCATGGCTAGTGAGGGTTTGTTAGCCCAGTAATCAGCTATGAACCTACATGCTGCTAATTGGTAACAGACTCTTGAAGAGGTTTGCAGTACTATTAATACAGAGATGGCACTCAATCACACTTTTTCTCTCCTCAGGAGAGTGTGTCTTGCTCAGATACCATCACAGAATGCTTTCATATCACCCTAACTTGGAGGAGTACAAACTGGCTTAAATTCAACCTAAGAAGTTGGCATAGACTTTTCTACCACCTAAAGATTCACCACCGCTCTTGAATTTGCTTCACATATTGTTTATGGAGTTCATAAAATGTAGTTTGTGTCCAAAATGCATAATCTTGGTGTGATGCTAGATAATCTGCTTACTTAAGTACTGGGTGTCAGCTATCATTTGGTCCTGCTCTGACAATCTGATGAACATTACTATATTAATAAGTAGCTTATTCAAACAAATAAACAAATGTAAAAGAAAATAAAAGAAATAAATTATTCCATCTTAGAATTTACCAAAGCAATTTGGGTTACCTCCTGACTAGACTATTATTATGTTCTTTATCTGGGGCTTTTAAATAATAAATTAACAGGTTATAGTTTGTGCAGAATTCTGCAGCAAGGCTCTTTACTGGTGTCCCTAGGTGTACAGTCACATTACACCTACTGTGTGGTCTGCATTGGCTTGTTGAACAGAGAATCACATTTAATGTTCAAGTGAAGCTAAATTAAGGGCCTGCATTACCAGGGTCCTTCCTTCTTCTGATGCCTCACTGGCCCTTCTTGAATCCTTTGCTCATCTGCACTTGGGTAACTAGTTATTTCCCAGCTTCAGGCTTCCGTCAGCTATGCTCAGGACATTTTCATATTGGGCCACAGACCCATGGGATTCTCTGATAGCTACTCTGTGACTGTACATCTGAAGTTAGCTTCAGATGGTACCTTATGATGCAGCTGTGTGAATATACTTGCGTCCCATGAAGTTACATTATTTATTAACTTATCAGTTGTTGTATTGTTTTAATTAATATGTACCTTACTTTAGCTTTTGTCATGTGCTTACTTTACCAAGCACACCACAGACAGATAAATAACAAAGAGTGGCCAAGGGAATGAATGAATTAAAAATAAACAGAGGTGCCTTAGGCAAGGTTTAAGTCTTTAGAGTGGCTAATTCTGGTGCTGTTTGTTTTACAGATATGCAGGAGGTCCATCAGAGTGGGGACTGACAATGCTACCACTTAGCTTCCGGTCTGGAATTTGATACTGTAGTCAGAGTAGAATTTGTATGTCTTGTCCATGTTTACATAGTTTTCTCTGGGTAATCCAGTTTCTACACACATTCTAAAGGCATTTTGGTTTAACCGACATGTTACTTTAAAAATTGATTTGTTTTGTGGAGTCTTCATTCACGGGATCATAGGAGTTTACTAAGCTAACAACCATAAGGGCTTTTTAAGCCTAGTCATGCATCCCAAACATCTGATACATTCTGGTACCCTTGATAAGTGGAAACAGGGCTTGGGAGGTGAATCACTTATAGGCTGCCTATGTCCATTAGAGACATGGATGTCAAACCAGAGATGAATTTCCTGTTTCCAAACTAATTTTCCAAGTTACACTTGAATCAGGTTAGGGAAGAGTTCTGGTTCATATGGATGGAGAGCCTGGCCCAGAGGGTAGTCTCTGGAATATATATACATGTCTCTCCAGCAGGTCCTATTTACATCACAGGCAAGGTTTAAGTCTTTAGATTGGCTAATTCTGGTGCTGTTTGTTTTGCAGATAAGCAGGAAGTCCATCAGAGTGAGGACTGACAATGCATTGTATGCCAGGCATATATCTCACCTCAATAGCCTGTGGGAGACAGAATACAGGGATAAGACCTTGAGGCGGTGTGCATAGGACATGCTACTTACACCCTGTATTCTTTTAGTGAGGAACCTCTGAGGATGTTCCACTTGTTGGATATGTCTACTTAGGTACATACCAAAGGGGGGCATTGTACTCAATGATAGCTCTGATGAATGCTGAATACAGTGAGACAATGGCTTACTTGGACCTAGATGCTATAACTTTGTTTATAAGTTGTGCAATATAGAAGGATTTCCTTACTACTGTAGACATGATGCTAAAAGGCTAGATTACTATCTGTGTGTCCCCCAGGTCACTGACTATTGGGTTAACTCTTATGGGTGTGTTGTCAATATGATAGTTAACAGGGGTGGATGGCTTCCAGAAGGATACTATTATGCATTTCTTGTAGATCTTTCTATGTAGGAAAGACAGACAGAACATTTATATAACATCACGCTAGGTCACAGAATAATGCACTTTCCAAGTATGTTATTTTACAGGGGGATGACCATACTTTCAAGTTTAAGGTGATTGATTTGGTTAGACCCAGTCTGCGAGAAGGGGATATCGGGAATCATACTGAGAATAAGGAGATAAAGTGAATCCTGAGGTTGAGGGTGGATAGAGGCAAGGGTTTCAATGAGAGAGCCTCTATCAAGCCTGTGCTGAAGTCTAGGAAACTCACAGACTACATTTTCAAGTATCAGAAATATATGGATTTTGTGGTTTTAATGTTTTATATATATATATATATATATATATATATATATATATATATATTCATTATTTTTTATCTTCTGTAGTTTTTTACTATGATAAATGTTGCCTGTTGCTTTAATTTAGGCTGATTACCTGAGTGCTGATTGGATGTTGGGTAGGATTTAAGTGCTCTTTGTAAATTGTTTTTTATGTTATGATGAAGCTCCTATGTGAAAGCGCTGACTGTTAATAAATTTGTTTTATGAGTCAGTCATTTTGTGGACTGCGTGGTTCATTCACTGCTTTGTTTGCTGCTACAGTTATACTTTTTTTCAATCATGCAGTGCTTATGTTTTAAATTTCATACCACTCCAGTTCAAAAGGAAAGATATGAAATTAGATGACACATTTTCTTTGCACATTTTCTTTGCATATGTGCAACAAACCTAATGAGATGATTTGCTGATCCAAACTTCTAGTTTTTATACTTCCCTTGGAAAGGAATGGTATTACATCCTTTAAGTCTGAATGATTCTGAAAGAGAATTTAGTTTCAGAATAGCAAAATAACTTACTTTAACCATAATGACAGATGAACTGTGTTAGCTGAAAATGCTGCAGTGTCTAAACTTTCTTAAAAGTTACTGCTTGTCCAGTGAATGTTCCAGTCATTGTTAATAATGCGACTGACTCACTGTGAACTGCTCTGTTTGCTGATAGGAAATGCCAGATTCATGCTAACTGTACAGTTTATTCACAGGTGAGATCTGCTCTATACTGACCACATTTGATCATGAGGATGAAACATAACGGAATCAAATAGGACAGGAGAGAGGAAATCCAAACCATAACTCCCACCCTGACAGGTTTTACTGAAACATTATACTGTAGCAATGACCCGCAGTGGTGGTGCTGGCTCTTGAAGAGCGCTGTCGCCTCACAGTAAAGGCTGTCGGCCGTTCGATTTCGAGATGAGTTCTGCGTGGGAGATATCGTGAGTAAGGTACTGTGTCGTTGAAGGTGTGTCAGGGCTGGTAACTCTAAATAAAAAAATTAGCGATAATCATTAGCGGACCGGAGTTCCGCTGTGGTTTACCGAAAAACAAAAAAAGCCGAAAGACACAAACAAAATTTAGCAATGAATTTTTGTTTTTTCTTTTTTCTGAACTATGGAAGCGTTGAGCAGTTGCATTTTCACATTTTTTTATTCACTGACAATGATGATGAGAAATCTGCCGAAAAATAAAAATAATTGACAAAAACCTTTAAAAAAAAATTTTAATTTTTAAAATTCAAATAAAAAATAAATAAAATATAGAAAAAAATGCTTAAAAAAAAAAGAACAAAAACATGAAAAACACAAATAATCACATTAGCTTTTCACGGTCTTACCGGCTTTTTTTTTCGTGTGAAAACGAAAATTAAAAATTAATGCAATTATATAATGCGTAGTAAAATTAATTAATTGACGATTCGTATACATAATTAATTAAAATTTAAAATATCAATTTAACATACAGTGTTCATGTTAATAAACATAATCTATCCATCTCTAAATTTACATGTAAAAAAAAAGTATAAAATAACAAAAAAAAAAAAAACAAAACAAAAAATAATAAATAAAAAAAAATAAATATAAAAAACAAATGAGTATAAACCAACTTAAGCCATCTAAAAAAATATGAATTTAGTTAGGTAGCCTGGTGTAAAATAAATAATTGTTTGTAACTAAACAAACTAAAATAAAAACACTACTTTGACTACTTTCACACTGTTTCAAAAACTTCAAAAAAAAAACTCAAAATTGAAAAAAGAATTAACATAAAATAAATAAAATAAAAAAAACCATAAAATGATATAAATAAAAAAGGGTCGGTAAAAAAGGGTAATCATCGAATAATATAAAGGTATATTAAGGGTAAAATATAATATATCTGATGTTTCGTATGTTCAATTTTAACTGCCAATATAAGCTCCTAGTACCAAAGCAGGTTTCACAGTCTCTCCCTTTGATGTCGTGATCTTTCTTTTCAACAAAAAAAAATGATAGACATTTTTGTGGGCAGAGAATGTTTATAGAGAAAGGCATTGTTTCCTTCTGTTTGTTGCTGTCATAATGGTGTAAGGTGCTCAGATTCAGTGCTTTCCAAGTTTCATCATAAAAACCAAAAAAAAAAAGTTGGCAAAAATACCATATACCACTGAAACAAGAGTAGTGGCCAGTAGATTTCAGGAATTTCATGTTCTGGTCTGATATTCAAATTCATAATATGAACAACTTGCAAAAACATGATTTGATTGATTAAGTATGCCAAATTTTCAAAAGTACCTAGTTTTCAACCAGTACACCACCAATACTTGTTTGTTCTGTATGAATTTTGACAAGAAGATATTTTTGAGAATAATTGACAAACCCAACATACCCAATATTGGCAGGTAATATGATAATATGAAATATCCAATAAAATGATGAAAAAATTCCAAGAATCAAGAATGTGTAGTATGATTTTTACTTTTTTTTTTTTTTCTAGGAAACTGTTTGGAAAGAAGAGGGTATCCATATTTTTTATTTTTCAGTTTCTAACTTGAAAACATAATGAAAAAATAACTAACTGGAATTTATTTTTACTTTTACTAATTTTTTAATTTACTACTATTAGGTAATTTGTGATTTTAATTTTCACGCTGTGCAATGTTGTAATTTTACCTATAAAAAAAAGAAGCAAGCTTCAAAGACTATAAATAAAAATGGCCCAAGGTTATGGCCCATGGTTGAAATGCATGAATTGGGTTTGTCAGAAAGAGGGGTATTAATCTCAAAGGTATCTTCGAGCAGAATTCATACAGCGAACAAGTAGGCATTGGTGGTAGACTGGTTGAAAAACTAGGTACTTTTAGTTGTGGCAAATGTAATCAATGCTCACATGTTTTGCAAGTTGATCATATACGTATTCCGTCCCAGAACATCACTTTGAAATCTAACGGCCACTACTCCTGTAACACTTCAGGGGTGGTATATATTGGCCTTTGCCAACTTTGCCCAGCTTTTTATGTTGGCAAAACTGAAAGGGCTTTGAAGCGTAGGATCTACGAGCACCTTTATGACATTAACAAACAGAAGGAAACCAATGCCTTCTATAAACATTCTCTTGAATGCCCACAAATGTCTATCAAATTTTTCATTGTTGAAAAGATACGACAAGATCAAAGGGGAGGTGACTGTGAAACCCTGCTTGGTACTAGGGAGCTTATTTGGCAGTTAAAATTGAACGCCACGAAACATCCAGGACTTAATGACAACGTTAGTCTTGCTTCCATACTTAAGACAAGAAGAAATATATTATAATTGATCTATATGTATTTACCCTTTCAATACGACCCCTATTTATATCTTTGCTGACTTTGATACATACCCTTGTCTATGGATTTACTGAAAATTTATTAATTTTTATGTTAATTCTTTACACACTTTGCATTTTGCTAGTTTTGAAGGTTTTAACAGCAGTGTACAAGTAGTGCAAGTGAAAACAGGGTTAGTTTTATTGTTTAACTACAAACAAGAGATTTTTAATTACAGCAGCAGGCTACCTAACCATTGGTTTAAATTCATATTATAGAAGATGGCTTAAGTTGGTTTTTATAGTGTACACAGTATTATTAGCCTTTGCATTGTTATTTTTATTTTGTTTTAAAAGAAAGATCTTTTTAACCTGATAGTAGATTTTTACATGTATAAAATGTTTAGATGTGGATTTATTAAGTATTAACATGAACACTGTATGTTAAATTGATATTTTTTAAGTTGTTAGTGCATTATGAGTTACGTCCAATTAATTAATTAACTTTACGCATTTGTGCTATAAAAGACAGTTTTCAGTTTCAGTTGGTCACACTTGAAAAAGCCCGATAAGACCGGGCGAAAGCGCTTGTGATTATTTGTGTTTCTCATTGAATTAAAGTGTTTGGTTTTCTTTAAGCTATCTTGCTTGAATAATCATTTTTTTATATTTAAAAGCGAATTATTCAGCAATTTAAAAGGAACTTTGCAAGTTTTTTGTCAAGACGGCTTATTTTTCATCAGAGTTCTCAGGTTTTGGACCCGAAAGGCTTCTCGTTTCATTGGGTTTTTGTTCGGGTCTTCTAGTTTTCTGATTTCTATAACACTGCAACTGCCACAAATTCATTTGCAGCTACTTCTCTAAATATAACAAACCCGTTGACTATTTTCAGGCAGTTATTATTCAGATCAAAAGCAGGAATTTGTTAAGCAAAAGGTAAAGATGCCAGACAACATGAATTTCAGAAGGGCTTTAGAACTGATAATTTTACACTAGTATTTGGGTTGCAGCCCATTTTTTCACTCCATGCAGCCTTTTAGGACACTTACATGTATAAGACAGCAATACTTACAGAAAGCAAGTATCACAGGAAAATCAATGGGTAAAATGTGCACTGATTATGCAGTTGGTTATGAATGTTCTAGCTGGATTCATAGCTGGATTTACTCCCCCAAGGGGAACACTCTGTTAGCTAATCAGAATCTCATATCCATGCTAATTATGGGGAATTTACTCATGATATGGTGTAATACACCCTGCTTTATTTCACTACATTGTACTACATGCATGAATCTACTTTCACTATCACTGTTGACACAGCAATATTTCTTGTTCACTGAACTCACATGGAAACCATCAGCCCATTCTGCTTAGTGGAATCTCTTGAACGCTTGTTTCTGAAGTATTTACATATAGAAATGTGCACATAAGACTAACTCTTTGACTACAGGTTATCATACCCAGTATATGAGATGAATGTCCATCTTTGCTCTCTCTGTGTGTTGTACGTGCTATAGCTTCATCCATGTCCTGCTCTGAAACCTGCTCCAACCAAAACAGAAAAAGAAAAGTTAGATAAAACCATTTACAGCAAATGCTAGGAGAAGTACTCTATGAATACAATGGCATAAAATCCACATTATAAAAACATCTTTTGGAGTCAAAGAACTGTAAGATTTATTTTTCATTTCACATCTTGTTCATAGCTAAGCTGGAAATCAACATGCATTCCTACCAAATGCTGGAACTCTGCTTTATAGCTACATGTAAGTCTAAGTGCCATGAAGGTCTATAAGGTAAACACTTTCAATAAAGAGATATTGTGAAGGAATCCAGGCAGGAAGCAATGAATACATCAGATTTACAATAAAGATGTACATTATATAGGAACCAGTAATAAAACAAGCATATTTAAAATACTCCTCAGTGATTCTTCTGAAGGCAGGCAAGGACTATCCAAAGAGGAGCAAGTGGTTCTAAATTGTCACACTGAAAAAAAAAGTTCTTCTTTAACAAAATAAGACACTGCAGGGAAGTCCTACTCATGAGAAATGCTGACAATGCCCAGTGTACAACAAAGCATCGCATGATAAAGTTACTAGTGTCTATAGTTCTAAATTAAGCTGAGGGGATATTATCATAAATGCATTCATATCCAAGTCCAGTTACCTACTTGGATGCTATTTTATCAATTTTATTAAAGTAAAAAAACCTGCTGCATTGTTATATCGAAGAATATTGTCATTGTGTAATAGTCTGTAGTCACTACACTGACCTCTGACCCTGAAATAGCAGTAGCTCCGCCACAAGACACACCTCTGTGAAAGTTTTCACTGAGAATATTGATATTGTGCAATAGTCTGCAGTCACCACACTAACCTCTGACCCTGAAATAGCAGCAGCTCTGCCACAAGACACACCTCTGTGAACGTTTTCACTAAGAATATTGGCATTGTGCAATGTAAACAAGTTTAACATGAAAAGCCCTGCTGTGTATTAAGTTTAACTAAGTAAATACCTGCCTGGCCTGTGCTGGAAAGTGGCTGTGACATTCCACCCAAAGGAGTAGTCCTTGCTGTGTAAGGTCTACTTACTAAGTTGGCCACTGTCTGTTTCCCTAGCTTCTTGGTGTCCACATTCAATACATGAAAGAAAACTTGCTCTACTTTGTGCCTTCTTGTTAATTGCTCTGTACCAGCTATAAACCAATTGCACTCTGTAATAACTGGCCTGAAGGTGGGAACCCCCCTTCCTGTCTCTCCCAAATCTTTTTCACCAAATTATCTTCTGCTTTCCTGCACGTGCCAGAATAGAACAACTGTACTCTTTTCTCTTTGAAGTTTTCTTAAATTAGATCTGCTTTGGCTCCTGCTCCAATGTCTTCATTCTTCATGTCCCAAACTGTGCATCCTACTACCTACCTCAGGCATTCATACCCTTCACCTCTAGCTTTATCCACAGCTATGCTTTCAATGTGCAGGTTTCTGTGCCATAAAGAGGTACTATCACATGACTATTTTGTATACTTTACTTTTCTGCTTCCTTAGCATTCTTCTTTTGCACATTACCCATAATATTCTGTTGCCAGTTGGCTGCATCATCTCTAATTCTAGCTTTAGCCTCCTTTACCCCCTCTGACACCTGAAGCTGTTAACCTGTTCCATTATTTTCCCTTCTATCTCACTGTTCAGCTTCTTCTGATTTTTCCCCATGTGCTGCCATGACAGTGCTGTCTATACTGAGTTTCATATGCCTTCAGTTATGCATTCCATCCACTATCATCTGCTGAAGTTCTTGCTCAGTGTCTGCTTGCAAAGCCACATTGTCTGCATACAGCAGGTTTGTTGATCTGTCCCCTCTGACTTGTTTTTAATGTAGTTCATCACATGTATGAATAGAAGTCAGCTCACAGCTGAACCCTGATGCACACCCACTACCAATGGGGACCTCTCTGTGAGTTTGAACACTGCTTCTACTTGCGTACTTGTACATAGTCTACATCAACTTTACCAGTGTCTGGGACTTTAACGCATCACAGGAGTGCCCAAATCGTCTTTCTTGGGACCATGTCATATGCTTTCTCCAGGTCTGGGAATACTAAGCTGGTCTCTTTCCTTATCTCCAGCTTCTTCTTCCTTATCTGTATCACTATAAACATCGGGTCAGTTGTGCTGCATCCTGAGCTAAATCCAAACTGCTTATTTATCATCTTACTTTCTACTGCTCTCAGCATTCGTTTATCAATCACCTTCTCCAGCACTTTCATGACGTTTATCAGGAGTTCGATACCTCTGTACCACCCAAAGTTGGTAATACCCCCCTTTTTCCTGCACATTGGCACTAGGCCACCTATTCTCCAGTTATCTAGGATACTCCTTTACTTGCATACTGTTTTGAGTATCCTCAGGAGTCATTTCTATCCTAACCTACCCAACATCTTAATCATATGTGCCTTGACCTCACCTGAGACTGCTGCTTTCTTTGCCTTCATTTTCCTTAGCTTCTTCTTCCTCTGTCACTGTAGGCTGTGCATGGGGCAGTACAGCTTCTGTGAGGTTTTAGTCATTCCAAAGCTGCTGGAAGCACTTCCTCCATCTGACTTTGATGTTCTCTGGACTAGTGAATAAATTGCTGCTTGTATCCCTTATTAATATTGTGTTATGAATCTTCGTTATCTTTCTCTGTTTGCCTTGCACACTGATCTATTTTATTTGTCTCATCTGTTGAGTCACTTTCATAGGATCATAGCAGGTTTCTAGGCTACTGACCCAGAGGTCATTTCAAGCCTAGTCATTTCATCCCAATGTAATACCACAGATACTCTAGTCAACATTCAGGATTGCATTGACTGCCCATGTCCAGCAGAATTGTGGGTGCTATTCCCGGTATGAATTTATGGTGTCCTATCCACTCGTTCAGGTTCCTTTTGAACAGTGTCATAGAGGTGCTCTGTTTCACATGAATTGGCAGCCTATTCCAAAGATGTGGCAGTCACTGGGAGACAAGTCTGTTCCTCCAGCACATCCTATTCCAGTCGCAGGCCCTCTAGTCCCATTTGATTTATGGATGTACAGTAAATTCATTCAGTTTGGGTCAGAGATTGTTCTGTAAGCCAGGCATAAGTCTCCCCTAAGAAGTTTATATAATACTGAGTATTGTAACAAGGACTTTAGTCTGTCTGTGTAAAACATGTGCTGGAGTCCCTTGATCTTATTTAGAAACCTCTGAGGTCTCTCCAGTTGCTGCAGGTGCTTTGTACTGTACATGCCAAAAGGGCCACTATACTCAATTATGGGCCTGATAGTGATGAGTATAGAGGGGTTATAACCTCCTTTGCTAATCAAGTGTGCTATGTGGTAAGCCTCCCTTACTACAATAGGCACATGGTGGTCAAAGTTATGGTCACAGTCTACTTGTGATCCCAGATCTCTTACCACTTTGTAGGTACATAGGGTATTGGTTGTTAATTTGATAGCGTGAAGGGACATTGCTTTTACCAAAGGGAATAATAATGTATTTCTTTGCATTAAGTTTGACACTGTGACTAAGACACCAGTCGTCGGTCAGTGTAAGACCCTCCTGAAGTATATTGACATCATTTGGGGATTCAATAATTGCACCGAGTTTGCAGTCATCCACAGACTTGATCAGCCACAGCCCCTTAGTTTTGGCCTCAATTTCTGGGAAGTATATACCAAACAGTAGGGGGTCCAGCACTGACCCTTGTGGTACCCCTCTGGTGATAGGTCTGCTGGTTGATGTGGAGTCACCCACTTTGACAGTGTGTGATTGGTTTGTGAGCCAGGTGGCAAGCCATCTTACAACAAAGGGATTTACATTCAGTTTGCTAAATTTATTGGTAATGCCCGAGTGTGGGATTGTGTCGAAGGTCTTTGCCATGTCAAGGTATGCTGTGTGTACAGATCTGCCCTCGTCAGTGGCCCTGGACACATTTTCAAAGAAATCCACTAGGTTTAACAGGCAGGATCTGCCCTTGATGAAGCTGAATTGGGTCAGATCCAGGGTTTGGAGGCCACCTATGTCTTTACTTATGCGGTCCATGATGATACATTCCATGGCTTTACCAATGAGGCTGGTCAGACTTATGGGTCTATAATTCCCTGAGTCTGTTGCTAAGCCATCTTTGTGGAGATGAATAACTGTTGCTGTTCTCCATTCTACAGAAACAAAGCCAGTGGTTAGTTAGGCTGCGAATGAATAGGGTACTTAATGGTGATGCTAGTTTGTGTTTTAGTTTGTTTAGGAGACAGCCTGGGATGCCGTCTGATCCCACAGAGGCTGTGTTTTTTGCCTTAAATAAGGCTTTGATGACCTGCTTTTTGGATATGTAGGGTGGGGATGAAATTTGTGATAAGTTTGGAGGGGATAAGGGAGTGAAATTTTCACCAAATCTAGCCACTAGCAGGTTTGCTGTCTCTGTGGGATCAGTGTGTGATACTGTTGGTCACTAGTTCGGCACATGCTTGGGTCCTACCTTTTATGCTACATATGTGATTTCTACGCTTTTCTCAAAGTTTCCCTTAGAGGATTTGACATGTTGTCTTATTTGTCTGCTGAGGCTGAGGATGGTGCTTTTCCATTGTTGGGGCCTCACCTTAGTTTTCTTAGACAGCAACTTTTTGCATTTGTTGCAAAGTTTGTTAATCCTGGATGTCCACCATGGCAGCTTTTTTTTTTTTTTTTTTTTAACTTGGGGCTCTGGCTTTGATTCTTTCTGGAACAGCCAAGTCTATACAATTATACAACTGATTGCATAGGGCTTTAGTTTAAGCTTTGGTGTAGTTACCACTTCCACCTGGGGGTGAGGCTTAGAATGCATTTATACTTTCCCCTATGAGGGTATAGTTTGCTTTGGTGAAATTTTTTAGTTTGACTTCACATTTTGTGAGTTCTGGTATTAGTGCCAGTTCGAAGGTGACTGACCTGTGGTCAGATTTAACTAATGAGAGTCCGACAGTCACGGTGGTGTCTCTGTTTGTCATGTTAGTGAAAACCAGATCTAGTACGTTTGTTCCTCTTGTTGGGGTTTGAACAATTTGTTCCAGGACATTTGAGTTAACAAAGTTAAAGAACTTTTGTACTAGTGAGTTAGGGCTTCAGTAGGTTTTCCAGTTGATGGTGGGATAATTTAAATGTCCCATGACCAGAGTGTTTGGCAATATTTGGATTTACTCCAGTTTGGTCAAGTAGGTCTCATGAGTATCATGATCCATGGAGGGGGAGCTATAACTAGCAATGACATGAGTGGGGGTCTTTCTTAGCCATAGTAATCTGAAGATGGAGTAACTCCATGGATTTGTCCGTCTAACTAGTCGGGAGGTGAATTTATCTGTAATATAGATAGAAACACTGCCTTCTTTGGGTCTCAAATCTTCATTTTACTGTCTGAAGGTGTGGAAGGCATTGTAGCCTTCCAAGGCCGGGGTACTCTCTCAGGCCTTGAACCAGGTTTCTGTGACTGCACAGACATCTACATCATTCAGTGACAGAAGTGCTTCCAGGGTGTGCAGACTTTGGTTTAAGGTCCTAGCGTTTAGCAACATAACTCTTATTTTATTATGGTTGGCAATTTCCATGTCGGCAATTTTGTTTTTGAGACCTTGCCTAAAAAAGGCACTATGGGGGAGGCAAAAGCCTTTGCTAGCAGCCAAAAGCTTAGCAGTGCCAGGGTAAAACCATCTCTGGCAAAGCAGTGGGGTTTGTCAACCATGTCATCCCAGACTGACAGAAACCGGACCCCCTTTGAATGACACAAGAAACTAAGCCAATTATTAAAATTGATATTTTTTTTGTTTGCACTGGGGTATTATTTATTTTATTTATTTATTTACTGACATTTGTTAACCGGGTTTGTCCAACTGGGCTTGTGGCCCATTTTCAGTGGAGACCCGAGGAGAAAAGCTCCAGTAATACATTTTAAAACAAGTACAATTTTAAACAATATTGATATAATATCAGTTATAGCAAAACAATTCACATATGTTGGGTTACATGCATAAAGTTAAAGTTGCATTACAAAGAAGCTAAGTAACAATTTTACATTGATATAGTTCAATAGGTCAACAATAAACATTTTTTGTTTGTATAAAATTGTGCAAATGCATAGTAGACACATTGGAGAGAGAGGTGTAATAAGGTACTAAGTATGGTCCTTTTGAGGGTACATAAAGGGAAGGAAGTCTAGGTAGGGTCATGGCAAGGGCAGGTTCTGGAATTGAGAAAATAAGCTTTTAGTTCATTTTTAAAGTGTGAGGTGTGGAAGATTAAACATAAGTCAAGGGGAAGTTTGTTCCAAGCATTGACATGGTTGACATTCTAGGTTAAGGTAATATGCTGCTCAAGGCTAGGAACATACCTGCCTGGGACACATACTAGGAGAGCTCAGTCATGTCTCTCTTCATATTGTCCAGAAGTTGGTAGAGTTTCACTGATGCCTTATTCTTTGTCATTGTGATCGCTCTCTTAGCCTCTTTGTTTTGCATGCTTCCTGCATGATACACCACGTTTTCTCCTGTCAAATACTCAGATTTGTCCTTTGTGAATTATTTACTACTTTAACTCAACATTAGCTATTAAACAGCAGATTCAGCTCAAGATTAGGAGTTACATTCTTCTTCTTTCATTGAACAGTCATTCATGTGCAGTAATTTTTCGTTCATCTTAAATGCCGTTTATTGAGCTGCACAGAGCTTTTTCCCTTGGTTCATTGTCCCTAAAACTGTTCCATGCTTATCCCTCATCTCCTGTATGTTAGTAGCACCTGTTCCCATTTCCTCCATTCTCTTAGCCCCTTTGTTAGCCAGCCAATATTTCTTCTTGCCCTGGTCTGTCTTTTCTAGCTCACCTTTTTCTTTTCTTTTGTCTGCTTCCTGGACTTCTACATTACAACATCTGTCCTTGTGTACCACACTTCTTTTCCTGGCTCAGTGCACAGCTGTTTTGAGATGCTGCTGCTCTTCAGCTCTACCTATTTCCTCTTTTGCTTGAGGTGCCAGAGCCTTAAGTATTTCCTTGAACTATTGTGCTTTCACTACTGTTAGCTTCCAGGTCTTCAGCCTAGTCTCTGTTGACCTTGGAGCTTTCTCTGACAACTGCTTGCAGCTGATTGTGGCCACCAGTGGTTTATGATGTGGGATGACTGTTTCACTAGGGATGACTTTGCAGTCACTGATTCTACCCCAGTGGTCATTTCTTACTTTGGCGACATATACCAGAGTTGTATATTGACCACACTTGTATGTGACCTTCTGACTGTCTCTCTTGGTGAATGATGTGTTGGTCACCATCAAGCCATTTGACAAACAGAAGTCTAGAATGGCTGCTTCTTCTTTATTCCTGTTACTCCACCCATGTGGACCCCAACAGTCCTCATATCTAGTTCTGTCTGTCTGTCCTGATTTGAGGATTCAGCTCCCCTCTTATTACCTCTAACTCATTTTGTCTCATTTTATACAGTAGTTCCTGCAACTGCTGTCTGAAAGTGTGCTTTTTTCACCATCACAACTCTGCCATTGGGCATAGGCTGAGATTATGAATACTACTACATCTTTACACTGGAGTCTGAATGCCAGGAGATGATCGCTAATTCTGATATCATCCCTCACTGTTTTTAGAAGACAGTCACCACGATTCTCACACCATTTCTAATCTATCCTTCCCCTGAGTAGTAAACTCTGTTTCCCAAGCCAAGTGACTTTGCTGCACTGCCTTTTCACCGTGTCTCCTGGATACACAGAATGTCCACTCTCCTCCTAAACATCATGCGCTGCACTTCAAGCTGTGCCCTGACAATGAACCTATATTCAGGCATAGCAAGCCATAGTTCACTTTAAGCAGGTTGATTGGTTTTATGTCTAGCTTTTGTTCAACAGAGCTATCTCATTTAACTAGACTGAGCAACTGGACACCAACCAGCCAGCCAGCAGCTTATTGACTCAGGGCTGCTTGGCTTTATTGTAGGCACACAGTGGCTAATGGGTGCACATAGACATTGGTGTAGGTTGAAGTAGGCCAGGTCCTGAACCCAATTAGCACCAGCAAATGCCCATGCACATTCTTGATGACATTAGTCAGTGTAACCAATCACCAGTTTTTACACCACTGAGTGGTTAATCCTGACATGATGCATTCTCCTCTCTAGAAAATACTAAGCATAGCAGCTGGTATCATCTAGAGTTTGTGCTGCTGCCCACAACTCCATTCAGTTGTGGGTTCAATCTGTTGGCCTGTTTGTCAAGTTTAACTGGGAAGGTTGGCAGTGAACACAGTTCCTTCGATCCTTGATGTGGAAACACCCTGCATGTTTTGTAATAAGATGCAGTCTCAATATAGACAGTGACCAGAGGTCAGGACTGAACACTGTAACTTGTAATCTTTAGCCATGTTCCAAATAAGTCTCCACCATCTCTTGAACAGTATGCTTTAACATGTCTCAGAAAAAAAACAGTAAACACTACATTCTGTGCTGATATGTGATGCTGGTGAAATATTTGCAGCAAAGCATTCAGACTTGTTGGCAAGATACAGGCATCAGTGAGACAGGCTGGCCATGTCCACACAGTTTACTAACATACCATTAACTAGAAATCAAGGTGATGTGTGTGTACAGTAGCCTTTTGGGTATTTCTTAAAGCTATACTACACTATACATTACAAAAGCCAGAGACTTGTTTTTATTGCAAAAAATCACAGACACTTAAGTTAAGCTGATGCTCTCTCACATCTTCAAAGGATGTTCAGTCCAGGTAGCCCTGCATCTCTCCTGCAGCATCAGGGAGACAGTACTGCCCTGTGTGCCTCTGAATTCATAAAACACAATCCTCTCCCTTGGAAAGATGTGGGATAGTCCCTTTTACTCCTTCCCCCACCCTTCCTGCTTCCTTGAGTGCAGGGACTACTAGTTGAACCTCTGTGCCATGGAACTAGGCAACAAACTAAGTTTCTGGTTGGTTTTGGTTAGTATGGAGTTCACATGTAAACAGACACAAACTGGTTATGAATAATAAAAACTGCTAGCAGCTTACCAGAGTTCACAACCTACATTTGTGAGTTACTGGAGGAGGAGACTTGTACAGTGCCAGATGAAGAGGAACTGGCGGACAAATCACCTACAGTAAGACAGCTGCTTGCAAAGGGCATAGCCTTTGTCTTTCTAACTTTGTGGTGTAGTTGTACAGCTATGAACTGTGACTGCCGAATGCTTAATCTATATTGTAGCTTTGTATTAATGAGTATCATCAAGGAGGATAGTTGCATTTTCTGCGTACAGTTTGACGGTGGTGGTTTCATTATGTCTTACAAAGTCATTGATAAAAATTGTGAATGCAGAGAGGTTTTAACATGGTCACTGGAACAGGGGATTAAATTGGCTTTACAACATCTGAATGGTTCCTGTTTTCTAAGTAACTAACAAATCATCAGATGGCACTAAGTGGTAAACCATAGCTAGACATGATTTTAATGGTCGATTATTACTAATCGTGCCTCATGCCTTTGATAGGTCTAAACAGAGAACAGCAAAATTTTACTACACTTAGACACAAACAAAATCAGCATTTAACAAGGGAGTATCTATTCCATGAGCTGATTTGAAGTCATACTATAACTCATAAATGAGGTCCATTTTATTCAGATTTGGATGGAGTTGTGTGTGTATTCATACTTTCTGGGATTTTCCATAAATGTGACAGCAAATTAACAGATTACATCTGCTTATACCTGAACTTGTCCCACTAATGCATAGGGGTATAGTAAGTATTTTCCATATACATGTAACAAGACTTTACATATTGCTAACAGGAATACAAAAGTGGCAGCTAACAGCTTTAAGACTCTGGTAGAAGCTTGTCTACTGACACTTATCCACGCTCAGTTACATTAAAAATAATTTTATCATCATTTTATAGAAAAACATAAAAAAGAAACTAACTGCCCAAATTCAACCATCAACAAATTTACAGCTTAACAAACAATCTTGATGTGATGCATGGCATTTTCAAATATACACAATCAACGATGCACAATAAACATTTATAATTCTGCAATAGCACAATTATATCTCCTTAATAAACAAAAAAAAACCCCTCTCATTTTACACTGTTCTTCAATAAATTCCAATATTATCAGTGTAAGATATGACCTTAACATTTAAACCACTTCTTCCTTACCTCTCCTGATGTGATCTAATACCTGTCTAATATTAGACCTGCTATCTGTAGACAGCCACATATTAGGCCTACCTATAACCACCCAGTCAACCTGTACCTTGTAAATTCTTTATTTTGGCTATCAAGTCTTTTCTGTACTACTACAGTGTAATAACCTACATTATATTCAATAGTCACTGCAATCATAATAATAAAAGTCATTAAGTAAAGCCAATATAATATAACATAATATAATATAATATAATATAATATAATATAATATAATATAATATAATATAATATAATAACATAATATATATGTAACATATTGTTTATGATATATAATAATATAATGTTAACCGTCTTTAAGTAGGCATACCACCCAACTGTAATATACCACGTTGATAATACATCCCTAAGAGTTGAACCAGTGGTCAGGGATCTGGGTATGCATGTAGACAGTAGCCTTATCTTTAACCACCACATGGACACAGTGATGAGGAAATGCTTTTAAGTTGCGCAACTTATAAGTAAGGGCATGGCATTGAGGTCCAAAGAGGTCATTATCCTACAGCACTCTGCCCTTACCAGACCAATAGTAGAGTACAATGCTTTCTTTGTATGTACCCGACCAGGCATATACAGCAACTAGAGTTGGTAACAAATCTGCCTTATAAAGAGGGCCTTAAAGCCCTTTCATTATACCCAGTCTCCTGTAGATTACTGAGGGGTGATCTATGCCTGGCTTACAAGGCATCTGCAAACCCACCCTTATGAATCTCCTACATATGCATAAGTCAAAGAGCACCAGAAATAAAAAGTATAGGGATTTGAAATTTGTCTGTGACTTAAACAGAACACGCTGGAGGGAGATACATCTCCCAGAGACTGCCCCTCCTATGGAACAGGCTTCCCATCCACGTGAAGCTGAGTTTGTCTGTTACCAAGTTTAAGCACAACCTAGACCAATGGATGGGGAATAGAAAATGTACATTGGACCTGGCATCCATGTCCCTTATGGACAGAGGTAGCTTATAAATGCCTGGCCCTCAATTTTTTTTATTTGGATAGAGGACATCATTATTTTTTTGGGAAAACATGGCTAGGCTTAGAATGCCTCCCCCTGGGGTCGTTAACCTAGTAACAATCTATGAATCTATGAACAATAAAAACATTAACCTATATCTACCAACTTCTACCTATCAAATATTGACTCTCCTAAGAATTCTAAATCAAGAAAAAATATTACAATGTCTAATTACTATCTCTAATTGGAAATGTGTAAAAATGCATTAAACAACCCATTAAAAATAATTCTCAAAGGTACAGGAACTACATAAGTTCTTGAAATATAATTGTTAAGAGAAAAAGTTTTAAAAACATACTGTTATTTGTCTTTTTCCTCTTCTTGCAAAATGAACATGTTATTTGTTGGGATATGCTATCAAAAAGATGGATCATCCTCAGAACAAAATGCAGCATTGCTTATGAACCTGAATAATAACTGTTTTTTCTTTTTTTCAGAATAAAGAGATTTGCTTAGTGAAGCCTAGATAAGGGCTGGGATAAGGAGTAAGTAAGAATTAAGAGTTAAAGCAACTGTGTGTTGTGGAAAATGAGCTACCAATTTTGAACACTGATTATTCTACTGAACTGTACTTCTGTAACTAACTGTGGGTGTGAGGTGATTTGTGATATTTGTGTTTTTTTGTCAGGTGTTCATGTCAAACTGTCAGAAATGTTCAGAAAGTTAAAAAAGTTGTTTTGCAAAAGTTACAAAGTTGCAAGTCAACAAAACAGTCAGTAATGCTGTGTACTGTGTGTGTAATCTGGTAGCAATTTTATAAAGAAGTTTTTTCATCACCTGAGGAATTTTGTGACAATAATTCCAAAGATTTTCATCCCTGGCTATCATAGGAAGTTACTAGGCTATTGTCCCTGAGGCCCTTACAAGCCTAGCCAAGATTTTAGCCCATGTTCCGACAAGTCAGCACATGATGCCCCTGTCCAGCGGGGACACAAGTGGAATCCCAGGGGTGTATTTTCTGTTCCCTATCCAGTTACCTAGGTTGTGCTTAAAAAGGGTTAATGAGGTACTCTTCTTGATGTGGAGAGGGAGTCTATTCCATAGAAGGGGGGTCTCACAAATCTGTCCCGCCAACAAGTCCTACTGATGTCACAGACCAGGCTGAGGTCACGTGTGTGGGTTACTTGAATGCAGCTTGACTTGCAGATATGCAGCAGTCCCCATCAAGGCGTGATCTGCGATTGCTTTGTATGTCAGACACAGGTCACCTCTGAGGAGTCTCTGTATGAGACTGAGTAGAGGGACTGGGCTTTTAACCTATCTGTGTAGGGTAGATGTTTGAGGCCGTGGATTCTCCTGGTGAGGAATCTCTGTGGTCTCTCCAGCTGCTGCATGTCCTTTGTGAGGTACATGTTGAAAGGGGCATTGTACTCAATAATAGGTATTATAAGGAAGAATACAGGGATGTTATGACTGTCTTTGTCCCTGGATGAGATACCCTTACTAATGAGGTGGGCCATGTGGAAAGCTTTCCATACAATGGGCAATATGGTGGTCAAAAGTCAGTTTGCAATCAACCTGGGTGCCCAAGTCCCTCACAATTGATTGCATGCTTAGGACCTTGTTATTAATGTGATAATTTGTGGGGACGTGACTCTCCCCAAACAGGATGATGACACTTTTTTTGGCATTCAGTTTGGGGCCATGTTTTTGGCACCAGTCATTTGCTTAGGTGTGACCCTCTTGGAAGATGTCCACATCATTAGAGGAATTGATGACAGCGCCCAGCTTGCAGTCATCTATAAATCTGGTCAGCCATAACCCACTTGTTTTGGTCTGCACCTCAGAAAAGTATATCCAAAATAACAGAGGGCCTAAGACCTATCCCTGGGGTACACTGCATGTTACGAGTCTACTGCTTGAGGTGGCTTCCCCTATTTTGATTAGGTGAGATCTATCAATGAGCCAGTTTGCTACCCATCTGGTAACATTCAGATTAATGCCTAGTGGAGAGAGTTTATTTATAATACTTGAGTGGGGAATAGTATCGAAGGCTTTGGCCAGGTCAAGGTAGGCAGTATGCACCCCATCTTCCCCTTGTCCATGGCTTTAGTGACTGTCTCAAAGAAGTTGACCAAATTAAACAAGCATGACCTTCCTTAATGAAACCAAACCGTGTGGGAAAGAATGTTTGGAGATTGCCAATGTCCTTATTAATGAGGTCCATGATAATCTGACCCATGGACTTGCAGATCAGACTAGTTAGGCTATTGGGTCTCTAATTTCCTGAATTGGTGGATGCTCTACCTTTATGCAAAGGGATGACAGTGGCTGTTCTACACTTGGCTGGGATGAAGCCGGTACTCAGGCTTTGGTTAAATAGGGTGTGTAATGGTGCTGCAAGTTCCTGCCCGAGTTCATGTAGGATGCAGCCTGGGATGTTATCGGGTCCCATGGAGGCTGTATATTTTGCCTTTGAGAGAGCAGTCATAACTTGCTCCCTAGAGATAAGGGGAGGGGGCAGGTGCTGGGGATGTCCTGATTTACTGATGGTGGAACAGAGAGGTGAAGTTTTTACTGAACCTGTCTGCCAGCAGGTTGGCTATATCTCCGGCATTTGTGTATGTGATATTCTTGACCACCAGTTCTGAGCAGATCTGAGTGCTTCCTTTGAGATTGTGGACATATGTGAAGAAGGCCTTATGACTGTCTTTAGTAGATGTGGCCACTTTGGACTTGAAGTTTGCTTTGGAGGATTTCACTAGTGCTCTTATTTGCTTGTTCAGGCTACGGAGACATTGCTACCAATTAGGCACCTGCTCCTTTTTGGTCCTGAACAGTAATTTTTTTTTCCTTTTATTATAGAGTTTATTTATTGCAGATGTCCACCAGACAGGTTTACTCTTCCTTGAGGAGGAGGATTTTGTCCTGTCAGGTATTCCTGATTCCATGCAGCTATATAAATGTTCATATAGTACGTTGGTGTAGGTTTGGACATATGTGACAGTACCTATGGAGGGGGAGGGGGCTGTTAAACTGTTTATACTTTCCCTCAGTAGGTTGTAATCACGTTTGGAGAAGTTTTTTTTGTTTGACCCTAGCTGGGGGTGAGGTGGGGGGAGATGGTGATTTCGAAAGTGACCACTTTGTGGTTGAATCTTACCAGGGAGGATGACACTATAGGGATGCTGCAGTGGTTACTCATGTTGGTTAATACCAAGTCCAAGATATTATCAGCTCTTGTGGGGGTGCTGATGAGCTGGTCCAAGGCATTTGCATTGATGGAATCTCTGGGCATTTGTGTTTTGGCATGAATAGTTCTTCCAATCTATGGTAGGATAGTTAAAGTTGCCCAGGATCAGGGTAAAGGGTTGAATCTTGATAGATTTGAGAGGTTCAGATAGGTGGAGTGGGCATCTTGAGTCAAAGTTGGGGGTCTGTAGCTAGCTATGATTTGAATAGGGGTCTTG